>NC_044304.2:63870434-64170434 GCF_007474595.2 Lynx canadensis
GCATTACCATGGGAATACATTTACCTTTTCGGTTTTTCTTTTTTTTTTTTTTTACACAGATTTTGCTTTTGTATATAAAGAGAGGTAAATTTGCTAAATCCTAAGTCGTGAAGGTTTTTTTCCTAATTTTTATAGAAGTGCTGAAGCTTTGATGCTTGCATTTATCTCTGTAATCCAAGGCTGCTGGTTAATTTTTGCATATGTTGTCCGGTAAGAGGTACAGCCCACTTCGTATCCCAGATCGAATCAACTGTTCCTGCACCATTTGTCGAGAACATGAAACTTGATTCCGTATCATTTCATTTTGCACCTTTCTTTTTTTTTTAATTCTTTAATTTTTTTTTAATTTAAAATTTATTTTTGAGAGTGACACAGAGAAATAGAGCATAAGCCGGGAAGGGGCAGAGACAGGGGGAGACACAGGATCTGAAGTGGGCTCCAGGCTCCGAGCTGTCAGCACAGAGCCTGACGTGGGGCTCGAACCCATGAACCGTGAGATCATGACCTGAGCCGGAGTCGGCCGCTTGACCAGCTGAGCCACCCAGGCACCCCTGATTTTGCACCTTTCTTGAAAATCGGTTGACCATATATGTGCTCACGGGTTTTATACCAACTACTCTGTTCTGTTGAGCTATTGTCAAGTGACTCTCTTGGTCACTTGAGCTCTACAGGAATTCTTGAAATCACAAAAGATACCTCTTTCAGCTCTGGTTTTCTTTATCAAATTAGTTTTGCCTTTCCTGTGGGAATTTTTTCTTCTACTTTTAAAAAAATTTTTAAATTAACTTTATTTATTTATTTATTTATTTATTTATTTATTTATTTTGAGAGAGAGAGAGAAACCGAGCAGGGAAGGGGCAGACAGAGAGGGAGATTGACAACCCCAAGCAGGCTCTGCATTGTCAGCGTCGGGCCCGATGTGGGGCTCAATCTCACTAACCATGAGATCATGACCTGAGCCGAAATCAAGTGTCGGAGTTAATCGACTAAGCCACCCAGGTGCCCCTTCCTGGGGAATTTTTAAATACTCTTATCAGTTTCTGCAAAGAAGCCTGCTGAGGGCTTAATCTGCATTACACTGAATTTGCTCATTAATTTTGAGAGAGCTAACACCACAACACTAATGAATTTTCCAGTCTATGGACACACGGTATATCTTTCCTTTTATTTAGATGTTCTTTAATTTGTCTAATATTTTGTAATGGTTTTATAATATGCAGCTAGCATTGTTAAAATGATTTATTTGTTTGAGTAGCATTTTTGTACATTTAGGGAGTTTTTCTCCATAGATGCTCACATCATCTGTGATTTTATTTATTTTCCTTACTGTACCAGCTGGAGTCTATAGCACAATGTTCAATAAAAGTCTTAGGAGCATGACACGTTGTGATCTTAAGGGGGAAGCACTAAATTTTTTACCATTTGGTACATTAGCCACAGACGTTTCAGAGATGCCTTTTAGCAGGTTGACAAAATATGCTTAGACTCCCACATTTCTGAAGTTTTATAAAATCAGGAATTGATGCTGGATATTTTCACATTTTTTCTCTAACTCGTGAAATGGTTGCTTTGTTTTCCTTTTTAGATTACTCACATGATGAATTACATCAGTTGATTTAAAACCTTGCATTCCTGGGATTAATCCCACTCAGTTGGTTTGATTTGCTAAGACTTTTGCACATATCTGTGCATGAGAGATAATAATATACAGAACTTTTTTCTTGTACTTTTCCCCTATATTTCTGTTCAGATGATGCAGGCTTCATAGAGTAAATTTGGGAGTATTCATTCTTTCTAAGTTTCAGGAACATTTTGCATAAAACTCATATTATCATTTCCTTAGGTATTATGTATAATTCATCAAGAAAGCCATCTTTGTGTAGAGTTTTCTTTGTTGGAAGGTTATTAATCACAAACAGCTTTCTTTTTTTTAATATAGTTCCTTTTAAGTTTTCAGTTTCTTCTTGAGTGAGGCTTGGATATTTGTGTTTTTAAGGGATGTGTTCATTTCAACTAAGTTGCTGAATTTATTACTGACAAATTGTTTATGATAGTTCCTTATTGTTCTTTTAACATCTGTAAAACCTATAGTGATGCCAAAGTTCTCAGTTTTTATATTGACTATTTCTTCAGAAATAGTATTTTCTTCAGATGTCTACCTGGGGTTTTTATCAATTTTATTTACCTCCTGAAAGTATCAGCTTTTTGTTCCATTAATTTTGTTTATTGTTCCTCTGTTTACTCTTTCATTGATTTCTTCCCTGATCTTTATTATTTCTTATCTACTTCTTACATGGTGTTTAATCTGGTTTACTTGTGTTTGTTTCTTGAGTTGGTAGCTGAGATCATTGATTCTCCTTTTCTCTGGTAGTCATTCAAACGTTTCGTTTTTTGTGCTGCTTCAACTCTGCCCCACACTTTTGATATGTTGTATTTCCATTTTCTTTCAGCTTAACTCCTTGGTAATTTTCCTCTGAGTACATTCTTAGATCCATGTTATAGTTTGTTTATAAATATTGAGGATTGTCTAGATAAATTTCTTTTGTTGAGTTACAATGTAATTTCATAGTGATCAGAGAACATAATTTGTGTGATTAGAATTTTATTCCAATTGTTCTTTTCAGGGTTTCCAAACAGCACTGCAGATTAGAGATTTGCAGCCCCCACAGCTACCTAAGCCAATTCTTTAAAATCTCCCTCTCTCTCTCCCACCTCTGTCAATACACACACACACACACACACAGTTCTATTTCTCTGGGAGAACCCTGATAAATACAGATTTTGGTTTTATGGCCTAGAATATTCGCTATCTTGGAAAATGTCCTAGCTGGACATTAACAGAATATGCATTATTCTGTTTTTGAAAACATCGCTGCATGATTGTCTATTAGGTCATTCTGTATTCTTATTTATTTTCTCTCTCTTGCTGTTGAAACACACAACTATAAGTGGATTGTTCTTATGGAACAAAATGGATTCGTCTCCTTACGACCATTTTTATCAGACTTCATTTCATGTGTTTTGAACTCTGTTACTAGGTGAATGCACATTTATGATTATGTCCTCATGACAAACTGACCCTGTTTTCCTTAAAAAATGACCCACTTTATTCTTGGCAATATTCTTTTCTCTAAAAGTAATTTTCTCCCTTAATCATGCAAGCACTCGTGGGGTGCCTGGGTGGCTCAGTCGGTTGAACATCCAACTCTTGATTTTGATGCAGGTCATGATTCCAGGGTCAGGGGATCAAGCCCCCCATTGGGCTCCATGCTGAGCATGGCCTAAGATTCTCTCTCTTCCTCTGCCTCTTTCCCCCACTCTATCTTTCTCTACAATAGAAAAAAATTAGAACTCTACACCTCTTTAGATTCGTGTTCAAATGGTATACACTTTTGAGTCATTCAATTTTTAACTTCTCTGTGTCTTTATATCTAAAGTTGATTTTCTACAAGCAGCATATAGTCAAATCCTACCTTCATCCAATGTGAACATCTCTGATTATTAATCTAGTGTTTAGATAATATTTGTATTTGCGGCTCCTGGGTGGCTCAGTCAGTTGGTCATCCACCCGGCTCTTGATTTCAGCTCATGTCACGATCTCATGATTCTTGAGTTTGAGCACCACATCGGGCTCTGTGCCGACAGTGTGGAGCCTGCTTGAGAGTCTCTCTCTATTCTTCTCTTTTTGCCTCTCCCCCTGCCCACAAGGACATGCTCTCTCTCCCTCAAAATAAATAAACTTAAAAAAAGGATAATATGTGTGTTCAGTGTGATTACTGACACAAGTGATTTGTTACCTTTTCTTCTTTTCTTTCTTTCTTTGGGTAATCAAGTTTTTTGTGATGACGTTTTACCTTCTTATTTTTGGTATACTGGCTATTGCTTTTTAGTTAGTTGCTTCACTGGTTGTTTTAGGGTTTATAGTATACGTGTCTAACTTAACTACAGTCTACTTTCACGCAATATTATATTTCCTTACGTACTTCTAGGAATCATGAAATGATTTTGTTTCTCCTCCCCAAACATTCACCCTAATGTTTTGTACATTTCTATGTATATTACATACCTCAAATGCATTACTTTTTTATTTCCTTTAAATAACTGGTTATAAAAATAATTACATCATGACAGCTCAGAGCCTGGTGCCTGCTTCAGATTCTGTGTCTCTCTCTGCCCCTCCCTCACTTGTGCTGTCTCTCTCTCTCAAAAATAAATAAATAAATAAGTAAACATTTAAAAAAATAAAGAAATAGGGGCAGCTGGGTGGCTCAGTCAGTTGAGTGACCGACTTCGGCTCAGGTCATGATCTCACGGTTTGTGAGTTCGAGCCCCACGTCCAGCTCTGTACTGACAGCTCAGAGCCTGGAGCCTGCTTTGGATTCTGTGTCTCCCTCTCTCGCTCTGCCCCTCCCCCACTTATGCTCTGTCTCTCTCTGTCTCAGAAATTAATAAACATTAAAAAAAATTTTAAATAAATACATATATACATACATACAATAACTGGTTATCTCTTACTTTATTTTTAATGTTAATTTATTTTTGAGTGAGAGGGAGAGCGAGCTAGGGAGGGGCAGAGAGAGAGGGAGACAAAGGATCTGAAGCAGTCTCCGGGCTCCGAGCTGTCAGCACAGAGCCCAATGCGGGGCTCGAACTCATCAACCGTGAGATCGCGACCTTAGTTGACCTCGGTCGCTCAACCCACCGAGCCACCCTGGCCCCCCCCCGTTGTCACATTTTAGAGGAGATTTTGAAAATCAGAAATAAAGTTTTACATTTCCTCATATAATTGCCATTCGCAGCGTCATTTAAATCCTAATTTCCATGCAGGATAAACGTGGTTCTTTCCTGAGGATTGCTTGCGATCATTTTAGCACAACTGACAGGTAATGAAATCTCAGCCTTTGTAGGTCTGCAAAGTCTTTGTTTCCCTCTGCTTTTTGAAAGGCATGTGACTGGGTGCCAGATTCCAGTGTGACCCACCTTTCTTTCAGTGCCTTTAAAGTCTGTTGTCTTGAATCATCCGCGGTGAGAAGTCTGTTTCTATTCTCCAGCCTTTGTACCTCTGAGCATAATGTGCCTTTTATCCTCTGCCTGATTGTAAGGCTTTCTTTCTCTTTATCATGGGTTTGAAGGAATTTGATTTTGATGCTACTTGGTGTCATTATTACCTTCTCTCTGAAGGTTTACTTATGTCCTACGTGCTTCCTCCCCCTGGGATTTGCAGTCTTTGACAAACTTCGGAAAAATCTCAGCCATGATTTCTTGTCATATTTGTGCCCCTCCTTTAGAGACTCTAGTTATGAATTCGGTTGTCCTCCCGAGAGGCCCCGTTGTTCAATGGTGCTCTGTTGATTCAATACAATTTTTGTTTCATTCTGTTAATTACTTTGAGTAGTAGCTATTGCCACTTTCAAATCCTTCCATGACACGATGGCAGGTCCCCCTTATGGGGCTGCTCCCCCCCCCAATGTCTCAGGGTGAGGGTCAGTGACTACTTCTTTCTGGCAGGTTCGTCAGGCTTGCCCAGTGTTGTCAGCGGGCCCCCTTTTTGAACCAGGAAAAGGATGAGCTACTTGGGCCACCGTATTTCACTATGTTGGGGGTCAGGAAATGCTGGGTCTAGCTCATCCTCTTCGGTTGGACTCGAGGTCCTCTGCTACTGTTTCAGACCTCTTGTGTTATTTCTGACCCTTTTATTTGTGAGGAGAGGGAGGAAACAACCAATTCCAGACTGTCTTGTCTGGTTTTGAGGTTCTCCACACGAGTCTTTTCATTTGTAAAATGATGACACATGTGCCCAATGAGGTTCCAGCAAAGACGGAGCTACCTGTTCCCTCTTCAGCGTTCAGTCCTGTTCAGTGTTGTTCCTCGTTCTTCCTCGCCTCCTCTGTGTTTCCCGTCCTGCTCTTACTATCGGGTCCCTAACTGTGTCTGCCGAGAGGGCTACCCAGCATGTCCCAGGGGCGCCTTTGGCAAAGACCCCATCGCTATGAACCTGTTTGGAATTTTAAGAGTGTCTGTTAGGGCTGGAAGCGTAAGGAGAAAAGGAGACGAACAGAGAAAATTCACCCTTAGCTTCATTCTCCCACCTTGTTATGAAGCGTGTGTGACCTCTGACCAATTGCTTTCCAGTCTTTACCACAATCCTCCTGTGCCCAGCAAAACGCACATAACTGAGCACACTGGGTGTTAAACTGGACTTAAAGTGTTTGCTTGTTTGTTTTCACTTTTGTGGAAATTCTTTTCATTCTTTATTTCTTTCTTCTCATCATTCTTTGGAGCTTTGAACAGACATTTTAAGAACCCAAGTACAGATATACTGGATAATAATTTTCTACTCAGAAAATGGTTTTGAGTGAAGAAATTTTGCTCAACATTATTCTGAAAATCAAAGAAATAAACAATGGATAGGCTGTATATGAACTATTAATGATTTTCAATTTATTAAGCCCCAAGAAAGGGATAAAAAAGATTCCTAACATAATTAAGTGGCAGAGAAAGAATTATGTCAGACATTAAAGATGCCCTGATACCCTGTCACTTGATATTGGTTTTCTGTCTCAAGTGCTGTGAAGTGTGTAATACATTCTGATGGGCAGATGGATGTTGGAGTTTGATATATTGACACAACACTAATAACCCAGCAGACTCTGAGATTAATGCACATTATGTTTAGTGAATGCAGACACCATTCATCATGTGCCTACTTATCTGAATGCAAAAAACGAAAGAATAAAGGAAGGCACCTGAGAAGTTTTTTTAAGTGAGAAAAAGATATATTTTTTATAAATAATTGTTGGTGCAATTGGACAATTAAAACTCCAGTGGCAAAAAAAACCCACATTGATTCTTATAACTAATGAAACATAGCCTCATCTCTGAAATATGTGCATACACACACACACACACATAAGCATATACATATAAAATGAGTTTTAAGAATATATTAAATATCAGAATTTCTCTCAAAACTTATTATATGCTTCATATCTCATTTTGTTCTCTTTCACAACCACACAGCAAAATAAGAGGTTATTGGCTTAACTGAAGGGGAAATCGGACTGAGATAATTTAAGTGAATTTCTCAAAGCAACACAGTATTTAAAATAACAGATTTCGTTTATAACTTCTGAAGTTCTGAATCAAAACTCACGGCACTTGAGAAACGACTGATGACCAGCCTGAGGCAGGAAATACAATGCTGTGAAACAAAGAATCAATCAAAATGACATTGGCACCCATATAAAGAAAATTTGTTGGACAAATATTGGACAATATGAGCATTCATGAATGCAGTTGACAATTAATGTGGTTGACGATGAATGCGGTTGATGATCAATGAGGTTGACGATCAATGTGGTTGACGATGAATGCAGTTGACGATGAATGCAACTTGATGAAAACACTATGAATGAGGACAGTACCGCTTTCAACCAAGAGGAGAAAATGGATTCACTCTCCCACCTGGAAGAAACTTAATGATGACACTGATGGCGATGGTGATGGTGACACAGACCCAGCCCAAAACACTGGCATTCAGACATTAACCATGAGGCAGAGAGGTGATGCATGAAAATGGATGAAAGAGATGAGGGGAGGGAAGCGATGGCCCCAGTGTACTGCCTACAGCGTTTTGGGGACACCTCACAGACAGCAGAACCCAGGGAGGGTACAGTGCATACTTTGCATGGAGAAGGCAGAGGTGATGGTCTAATAAAGCTAAGTGGATCGAGCTCAAGAAGCAGAGTATTGGGAGAGAGAACCCTGTGGAGCCAGAGTGCTTTGGACATGTGCAGAACTTCCTCCAAGTTGTCTGCCGAGTTCTGCTCAGTGCACACACATGAAGACATCGGCTGAGGTTGGTGTCAGAACGATCTTTAGTTACAGAGCTGACACGGGGCTAGAAAAAGTTTGTGTTCACAATAACTAGAATGTGTGAAAAAAGCTAATTCCGAGCCAAGAAAAGGACCAAAGGAATGGATGAGAGAGAAAAATGGCCAGAGAAAACACAAGGCAAGGAATAGCCCGTGTTTCCAACAGAAGCTTCGAGTAGGCTACCCAAAAGATTATTGGTCCAAGAGCGGATTATAATTAGTCCTCAACCAAATGCTGATCTTTCCTAACACAGCTTAAAAGCAAACATTAAAAGGGTCAAACTATACCCAAATAAGTTAACTGAGTCTTAGAATAAAATTTAACAATATTTATAAAATTACAAAAAAAAATCTACCATCCAACATGGTAACATTCACAGTATCTACCAACCAAGAAATGATTACTAGCCCCATCAAAATGCAGAAAATAGGAAATATGATGAAGATAAAAAAGAATACATTAAGCCCCGCGTTGATCTGCGCTGACAACACAGAGCCTGCTTGGGATCCTCTCTCTCCCTCTCTCTTTGCCCCTCCCCTGCTTGTGTGCTCACTCTCTCTCTCTCAAAGTAAATAAATACACTTTAAAAAAAAGCAATACGTTGAGCCTAACCTACAAATGAAACATTTGTCAGAATAAGTGGACAAAGACATTACAAAACTTCCTTGTTGGTAGTGAAATTCAAGATGAGTGAAACTGAACGCATAGCAGTGGAAACCATCCAAAATGACATGCGGAGGGAAACAGTCCAGAAAAAACATCCAGGCATCACTGAACTGTGGAACAACTCAAGGACCTAAATATATTTGTGATTTGAGTACCCAAAGGAAAACAGGGACACATACTTGAGGGAAAACAAAACAAAACAAAAAAAAAACTATCAGAAATTTCCCAAACTTGTATCTCTTGAAAATAATACGATAGTAAAGAAATAACAATTACGGAAAAGAACTAAGTAGAAATTGTAAACTGAACATTGCAATAACAGCAATGTAAAAATTGTGCGAGGTCGATCTACATTCATGTGGACAGGACAGAAGACAGAGTCCGTGATCATCCCATTCTGAGCACCAGCCAGCACAGAGTCAACCTGCAGGGCAATGCCACAAAAGCCATCATTAGTGTCATAGTCCCAGGAGAGGTGCTGAGAGTATTTGAAGAAATAATGGCGGGGAGCTCCCCACTATGGCAAATCGCACAAAATTTCAGAGTAAAGAAGCCGAGCACACCCCCAAACAGTATTAAACTAAAGAAATTCACACTGAGGAATCTCATAACTGAATTTATAAAAATGGAAGACCAAGGGACAATCTTGAAGGCAGCCCAGGAGAAAAGATGGATTACCTACAGTGGAATAACAATTCAAATGTTGGTGGACAGCTCCTCTGAAACCAGGCGGACCAGAAAAGAGTGACACGATGGTTTTAGGCAGTAAAAGAAAGGAATTGTCGACACGAAATTCTACATCTAGCCAAAAAAAAAGTTCAAGAATGAAGAGGAAATAGAACATCATCATCAGATAAAGGAAAGTTTTTTAAATGTGTCACTAGCAGACTTAACCCTAAAAATTAGTTAAGGATGTTGTTCAAAGAGAAAGAGAATTTTAAAAAAAGAGAATTCTTGGAGCATCAGGGAGGAATAACAGAACACTTAGAAACATGAATACGTAGATTGCTTTTATATACAGTAGATTAACCTTTAACTGATTAATTTTGTAAATCGTATTAGTGACTGACACAAAAATATTAACATTGTGTGACACTGGAGACAGTGAATATTTAAAAGTGGGTAAGATAGAGGGGTGCCTGAGGGGGGCTCAGTCGGTTAAGCGTTCGACTTCAGCTCAGGTCGTGATCTCACAGTCTGTGAGTTCAAGCCCCGCGTCGGGCTGTGTGCTGACAGCTCAGAGCCTGGAGACTGCTTCGGATTCTGTGTCTCCCTCTCTCTCTGACACTCCCCTGCTTGTGCTCTCTCTTTCTTGCTCAAAAATAAACATTAAAAAAATTAAAAAAGGAAAAAAAAGAAACCTAAATAGTAGTGAAGATTTCTGTTAATTCAAAGTGGTAAGATGTTGACACCAGTTTTATACACACACACACACGCGCGCGTGCCTAGAGAAACCACTACAAAAAATATACAGAGATACATTCAAAAAATCAAGATGGAGTTATGCATTGCATAATGATAAGTAATCCACAGGAGCACAAGAATAAAGAAACAGACAAAAATTAACCAGAAGAAACACAGAGAAAAAATAGTAATAAAAGGCAGACTTAAGAAGTAACCTGTCAATAATTACCTTAAAATTAAATGGTCTGAATGTGGGGCGCCTGGGTGGCGCAGTCGGTTGGGCGTCCGACTTCAGCCAGGTCACGATCTCGCGGTCCGTGAGTTCGAGCCCCGCGTCAGGCTCTGGGCTGATGGCTCGGAGCCTGGAGCCTGTTTCCGATTCTGTGTCTCCCTCTCTCTCTGCCCCTCCCCCGTTCATGCTCTGTCTCCCTCTGTCCCAAAAATAAATAAACGTTGAAAAAAAAATTAAAAAAAAATAAATAAAATAAATGGTCTGAATGTACCAATCAGAAGACACAGATTGGCAGAGTAAATAAAGTTCACCCATATTTTCGCTTTTTGTGAACAACTAGAATCAAACTCAATGGCATAGGTACATTGAAAGTAAAAGAATGAAAAATTGCATATTGTGTCAAAATTAATACAGGCAAAACAAGAGAGGGTATATTAATATCTGATAAAGTTGGCTTCGGAGGCAAGGAAATTACTAGAAGCAAGGAGAGGTACTACCTAATAATAAAAGAATCCATCAGGAAGACATACTGATTTTTTTTTAACATTTATTCATTTTTGAGGGAGAGAGAGAGAGAGAAAGAGACAGAGTGTGAGTGGGGGAGGGGCAGAGAGAGGGAGACACAGAATCCAAAGCAGGCTCCAGGCTCCCAGCTGTCAGCACAGAGCCCGATTCGGGGCTTGAACTCACAGACCGTGAGATCATGACCTGAGCCAAAGTCAGACACTCAACCAACTGAGGCACCCAGGCGCCCTGACATGCTGATTTTAAATGTGTGTGCATCAAACTACACAGCTACAAAAGATGTCATGCAAAAGCCGATAAAGTCAACAGTATAAATAAATGAATCCATAACTATAGTTGAATATGTCAACAGTCCTCTCTCAGCGACCGATGGAACGCTAGACAGAAACTCTGCAAGAAGGATGATCCGAACACAACCAACATCACCTAATGCATACTTTTAGCCTGCCCCACCCAACCACCACGGAATGCACTGTTTTTTAATCACAAGAACATTCATCAAAACAGAACATACCCTGGGTCGTTAAACAACATCAACCGATTTAAAATGCTTGAGTCATACCAAGTGTGTTATCATAAGAGAATCAAACAAGAGATCAGTAACAGAAAGACAACGGGAAAATTTCTAAACCTGGAAATTAAATACATTTCTAAATCATTCTTGTGTCAAAGAAGTGTCGAGGTAAATAAATAAGTACTTGAGCTGAATTAAAATGAAAATACAACTATCAAAATTTGTGATTTTAATTTAAAAAAGTTTTAATTATAAAAAAAGCTGTGGATTTTATTTGTCAATTACACCTCCTTGAAGCTGGGAAAAAAAGTTTCTAAGTTTTTAAAAAGTTTCTAAAGGAACTTTGAATGAAACTAAAATGAAAATAAGAGGAAAGGACACTAAAATGAAAATACACTTAATGCTGAGAGGGAAATTGATGGTGTTGAGTGGGTACTTTAGGAAAGAGGGAAAGACTCACGTTGACAATCTAAGCTCTCACCTCCAGAACTTAGGAACAAAAGCAAAATAAACCCAAAACAAAGAGAAGGAAAAAACAATAATGAAGATAAGAGCATAAATGAATAAAGTTGAAAATAGAAAATGAGAAAAAAATCAAAGAAACAAAAAGGTATTTCTTCAAAGAACTTTTCCAGCGAATTTATGCTGGCTGTATTAAGACTGACAAAAATAAAAAGGGAGAAGACAGAAATCACAAATATCAAAAATGAAATAGAGAATATCACTATAGTTGTGAAAATTGAAAAGAGAAGGGAATATTATGAAAGTGATAAACTCATAAGTTCATAAATTTAGAAGAAATAGAATAATTTCTGGAAAACCAAAGTCCCAGATTCAACTGTATGAAATAGATAATCTGAACAACCCTATACCATTTACAGAAATTGAGTCCATAATTTAAAGTTTGTGATACAGAAATCTCCAGGCCCTGATGATCTCATGGGAGAATTCTACCAAATATTTGTGAACAAATTAGCACTATTTATTTTTTTAATGTTTATTTTTGAGAGACAAAGAGAGACAGAGCACGAGCAGGGAAGGGGCAGAGAGAGGGGGAGACACAGAATCCGAAGCAGGCACCAGGCTCTGAGCTGTCTGTACAGAGCCCGACAGGGAACTAGAACTCACAAACTGTGAGATCATGACCTGAGCCGAAGTTGGATGTTTAACTGACTGAGCCACCCAGGTGCCCCGATAAATTATCACCAGTTTTAAACAATCTCATCCATTAAACTGAAGAAGAGAAATGCTTCCCAACTCATTTTTTGAGACCAGTATTTCCTTGATACCAAAATCAAAGATAGAGCAAAGAAAGCTATAGCTAACATGAACTTCTATGCAAAAAATCCTCAACAAAATATGAGCTAATGAAATCCAGCATGTTTTTTATTTATATACTTAATACATTATATATCTTTATATATATACACCATGACCGAGTGTGATTTATTCCAGATATCCATGGCTGGTTTAACACTTAAAAGCCAATAAACCTGATTTTCCCTATCAACAGGCTTAAAAAAGAAATTCCTGGGATCATACCATTCGCACAGAAAAGTATTTGACCAAATCCAACACCCATTCATGATAAAAACCCTTAGCTGGTTAGAAATGGAGGGAAATATCTTCAGCTTGATAGGTGATTTATTAAAAATTGAAAGCTAATGCCATACTAAATAAATAAATAAATAAATAAATAAATAAATAAATAAACTGTTTCTAAGAGCAGATGACACAACGTAGAACATTTCAGAGAATCTACCAAAAAAAAAAAAAAATCTCCTAGAACCACCAGGTAGGATGGGTGTAAGATCAGCACACAAAAAAATTAATTACATTCCTATTTGCTGATACGAACATGTGGAAACCAACCTTAATGCACAATCCCATCCTCAATCGCACCAAAGGTAAAGAAATATTTACACATAAAATAAATAAAACCGGTAAAGAACACATGTCCTGAAGATTACAAAATGCTGAAGACAGAAATCAAAGAAGGCATCACTAAATGGAGACCCATATTAGTGTTTTTTGGACTGGAGGATATTCAACATAGCAAAGATTGGTTCTCCCTAAATTGAGCTACAGGTTTCATATCACAGTTCATCATGGCTTCTCATGGACATAGTCAAGGTTATTCTAAAGTTTGTATGAAATGAGAGGGAACTAAAACCACTAAAACAATGACACAAGCCTAAAGCGAGCAACATTATTCTATCCTGTATCAAGGTTTACTTTGTGGCTATAGTAACAAGACATCCTGGCACTAATGGAAAAATAGATCATTGGAAAATGGAAAATGCGGAATAGGGGAGTCGGGGGTGCCTGGTTAAGGGGCCAACTCTTGATTTCAGCTCAGGTCGTGATCTCAGGGTTCGTGTGATCGAGCCCCAAGTTGGGGTCTGTGCTGAGCATGGAGTCTGCTTGGGATTCTCTCTCTCCCTCTCTCCCCCCCTCCCCTGCTCATGTGCTCTCTCTCTCTCTCTCTCTCTCAAAATAAATAAATAAACTTAAAAAAAAGAAAATGCAGGAATAAACTCACATAAATATGGCCAACTAATTTTTGACATAGAAACCTAATAATTTAATGAAGGGAAGTAGTCTATCAAAAAACAGTGTTGTAACATTTGGAAATTCCTATGGGGGGGAAAATGAATTTTGACATATACCTCACAACTTGAAATAAGTCAGTAAGAGAAGGACAGATATCATATGTTTTCACTTGTATGTGGATCTTGAGAAACTTAACAGAAGACCATGAGGTAAGGGGAGGGGGAAAAATAGTTACAAACAGAGAGGGAGGGAAGCAAACCATAAGAGACTCTTAAATATGGAGAACAAACTGAGGGTTGATGGGGGATAGGAAAGAGGGGAGAGTGGGTGATGGGCATTGAGGAGGGCACCTGTTGGGATGAGCACTGGGTGCTTTATGTAAGCCAATTTGACAACAAATTATATTAATAAAAAATAAAAATAAATTAACCAAAAGTGGATCATAAAGTTAAATGTAATATGTAAAACTATAAAACTTTTAGGAAAAAGCCTAAGAGAAAAACTTCATAATTTAGGCCCAAAACATAGAAGAAAACAAATATGAAGTGGACTTCATCATAATTAGAAACTTTGCTCTGTAAAAGACTTGGTTAAGAAGATACCAAATCAAATTAAAGATTTGTAATTAAAGACAAATAGAGATTTGTCTTCCTAATCATATTTTTATTAAACAACTCGTATCCTGAATATACAAAGAGCTCTCTGAACCCAACAACAAGAAAACAATTGGAAAATTGGAAGATATACAATGACCAATAAGCATACGAGAAGAGGGTCAACATGATGAGCCATGAGGGAAATGCAAATTAAAACCACAGTGACATATCACCACACACCTATTAGAATTACTAAAAAAAAATAAAGAAAGAAAAAAGAAAAAGAAAAAAAGAAAAAAACCCACTAATACTGCGAAATTCTGGCAAGGATGCTGAGAAATTCTTCCATCCAGACATTGCTAGTCAAAGAGTAAAATGGTGCAGCCAATCTGGAAAATACGGGCAGTTTCTTATAAATGTATGTATGTAATTACCAGGTGGCAAAACCTGGAAATTGTACTTCTGGGTATTTATCCCAGATGAATGAAATCTTATGCTCACCCAAAAACCTATAAATGCAGGTTCCATGTAGTTTTATTTGTAATAGTTCAATAACGGAAATAGCCCAAATGTCCTTCAATGTGTGAATGGTTAATCAAACATTCGTACAAACCAACGACGGGAGTCTTCTCAGCAATTAAAAGGAACAACATAATTCATGCAACAGCTTGGATAAATCTCCAGGGAATCATGCTGATGGAAAGAATCCAGTTCCCAGAGGTTACATATTGCATGATCATAGCATTTAAAAAGCAATACCATTCTGGAACAGATTAACATTTCGTCAGGCATTAGGAGAGAGGCAAGTGGTTATAAAGGGTGGGCACGAAACCTCGGGTTGTGATGAATCTGTCCGATATCTTCATTATGTGGTGGACACAAGACACGCTCACGTGATGAAAGTTGTATAGTGAATCGAACACAAAAGCAAATACACAAAAGTAAAACTGGGGTATCGGAAAAAGATAGGTGGATTGTGTCCGTGTCAATATCCTGGCTGTGATATTATTACCATACTTTTTGCATAAGAGTTCCGATTGGAGGAAACTGGCAATACGTACATGGAATCTCTCTATTTCCCTTCTTCTAATTTCATGTGAATCTATAATTATCTCAATAAAAATGTCAATAAATGAAAGGAGACAGTCCACTTAATTTTTCAAAGCAAACCAATAATCCAAAACCAAGAAGTCCGTCTCCAGATGGTCCACGTCTAAGTCCTATGTTATTCTACTTCTATTCTGATGCAAAAGAGAGCAAGTCCTTGGAAAAGAGAGTGGCTTGAAAACCACTCATACAAACCAAATCACTCCCCTGCACGGGACTAGAATGTTCACACTTCTTTCCCTAGGAACAGAATTCAAATACCATTTACAGGTAAACTCTCTAAAATCAGAGATCTAGACCGACCTGGAGTTATCACGACAATCTTGAATAGTTAGGGCATTGTTCCCAGTTAGTGGATGAAATACTGGTGGCCCGGAAAGATTGCAAAACTAGAAAAAGTAGTAGAACAATGATTTTTGTGAGAGAGGAAGCAGCTTGGGTGGTTATCACAGAAGTGGACCCTTCATCATCAAATGCATCCCGGGAAACTTGAATCTGCAGCCTTGTGAGTAGTGCACACAACTCTGTGCCAAGGAAGAGACAAGAAAACAGGTCTGCGGCAGAGGAAGTGTGGGTAGAGTCTGAGGGCGCTAGAGTAGAGGGATGCGGGCCACTAATGCACACATTTCTTCCGGGGGTACCGCCTTGGGAACTGAGTGAGCCTCCAGTTGAGAACTTGAAAGAATTCAGCTTGCTTGGCGGGAGAATAAAAGTGCCCAGAGAAATTAGCCAGAGCCTGATGGAAGTGGATTTTATTAACAGCTTTATTCAGGTGACACTGACATATAAGAATCGTATATTTTGAAGGTGTCCAGCGCGAAGTTTTGATAAGCCTGTACGTTATGGAACGATCACTGTAATCCATTTGATCACAACTCTCATCCCCACCTAGTCGCTATTTGTGTGTGAGTGTTGTGAGCAGAGTACAAGCATGGTCTGTCCTTGGAGCAAACTTCAATTGCACAATGCTGTATTGGGGACTGTCATTGCCATTCGAGACCTTTCACGGTTATAAGCACCAATGTTTCTGCTTTTTCTGTTTTGTTTTGTTTTTGCAGTTTCTGAAAAGGTCTATTTGTTCTTGTGACAAGATGAGCTATTTGAATAGATACATGAAGGTGTGGCAGAGCAGGGCGAGACAGAAAAACAGAAATGGGCTTTGACTTCCCCCAAATGACCTTAATTTCCACCACACGGACCGTGAATGTTTTCTTTGCTCCAGAATGAATATCAGTGGCAATTCTAATAAAGTTCTTACGTCTCTTAGTAGGACTTTACATTACTTCTATATATTTTTTTAAGTTTAATTATTTTTGTGGGAGAAAGAGTGCACGAGCAGGGGAAGGGCAGAGAGAGAGGGAGATACAGAATATGAAGCCGGCTGTCAGCACAGAGCCCGACGCGGGGCTCAAACTCATCATGAACCCCAAGATCATGACCCGAGCGGAAGTCGGACGCTTAACCCACTGAGCCACCCAGGCGCCCCTTCAATCTTTGTGTTTCTAAGGATTGCCTTATCTGTAGGCTTTCCCTCTACACAGATCTGGCTTCATTGAAATGCGAATTATTCATGTAATGCGAATTATAAGCATGAAAATGGATTCCTTTCAAAACCTTTCTTCCCCCCCACCCCAGCCTCCTAGCGTGCGTGCATCCGTCTTAAGGTGCTTATGAACAGTAAACATTTATTACTCACATTCTGGAGGCTGGAAGTCCAAGGTCGGGCAGGTTCTGGGTTGTAGATTGCCAGCTTCTTTCTGTATCCCTACGTGTTGGAAGGGGTGAGGGC
The DNA here is from genome assembly GCF_007474595.2 of Lynx canadensis. NCBI lineage: Eukaryota > Metazoa > Chordata > Mammalia > Carnivora > Felidae > Lynx > Lynx canadensis. The sequence goes on from NC_044304.2 coordinate 63,887,696, forward strand.
TTTACCTTCGTGGCCTGGCCACATCTCAAGGCCTCACCACCTAATATCATCACAATGTTGTACATAGAATTTCAACGTGTGAATTTGGGTGGGGGGACATATTTGGACAATAACACACCATACAAGCCCAATCCTAACTAGTGAATCAACTTCTTAATCTTCTCCATTCTTTATAAGACTAAGTGTTGAAGCCGACTTTTGGTAACTTACATTTTCAACGCGATGAAACCCAACTGTCTGTTGATTCTATATGAAACATTCACAGTCACTAAAATAGGAAATACTGCATGTTAATAATGATTCGTATACACGAAGATACATGCATCTATAAGAGTCTGTCTAGAAACCATTAAATCTATTGTGTATTTCTAATCTACATGTTTTATTTTTATTTTAAAACACATAGCTGCATGCTATAACTTTATCACTTCATATTGGAGTTGCCTGCATAGAATTTTGTAAATGCCTGCATACAATGTGAAATATACTTCTTTAGTAACACAAATGAGCTATGAAGATGTCACTGTATACTGTGAAAGCAATCATACTATGATTAAAATAAGGTCAGATGTAAATAATAATAATAAAGAAATGGTCATTTCAGGTCGCCTGGGTGGCTCAGTCAGTAAAGCGTCTAACTCTCGGTTTCGGCTCAGGTCATGATCTTATGGTTTGCGAAACTGAGCCCTGCATCGGGGTCCAGGCTGACAGCCTGCTTGGAATTCTCTCTCTCCCTCTCTCCCTCTCTGCCCCTCCCCTGCTCATGCATGTTCTTGCACACTCTCTCTTTCAAAAATAAATTTAAAAAAAAGAAAAAAAAACCTGAAATGGTCATTTCAACTTGCAAAGCTCAATAGAAAAATCAGCTAATCGATAGTTGTTGCTTGGTTTTTGTTTGTTTGTTTACTGAGACACAGGACATCCCGAAATAAGAATTTCCATTCGATTCTCCTCCCTTTACACATTTTCAATTTCCTCAATCCCCTTCCCAGCCTGTGTGGCAGATAGCAGGGTAACCAGCTAGTGGTACTTTACACAACCAGCCTCTATTTTGTGCCCCGTGAGGGTTAGATGTGGTGTCAGAAGTGAACATGATTCAGAAGACCCAGCTCTGGCTTTGAAGGAGCTCCAAGCCCCGGAATGCGTAGGAGACAACCGGACGAGTTTTCTCCAGTCCAATTACTTCCGCGGCACATCTAAGTTCAGGCCGCTTTGCAGGCCGAGTACAAAGTTAGCAAGTACGTGTCAACGTGCTGACTTTGAGCAGAATGGCCAAGAGCTGCTGCAGAATGGTGGGAGCAAGAGAGGAAGAGCATGGCCATTTCTGGGCAGACGGTTGAGTTTGGAGGCTAAGCCACATCACCGCATGGTCAGGATAACGGGGCATTGAATCATTCATGTTTAAAAGTCGTTCAATCTGCTAAAACACCTCAACAGGGAGTATAATGACTTATCCAGAAGCTTCCCAGCCACAGAAACGCATGCAAAATTGGTGCTAATTTAGCCAACGCCCTTTGTGAATTCACAATGCTCTTGTCTACTGCTACACTTGCCATCCAATGGGAAAAAAAAAAAAAAAGTCTGGAGAGGCAGTGACACGAAAATAACATTTATAAGCAAGTTTCTGTAGCTCTGATAACAGAAGCCATCTCTGTTCCAGGGCCTTTCTAGGCAAACCTGATCATCGCACACTTTCCAAGACTCTGTTCTGTGGCCAAATGTGAATGGAGAAAAAAGCGCATGTGATTAAAGCAAAACTACAAGAAGCAATTTATCAAAATATTAGAGACACCATTTCTCATGAGCTGCCTGATTCAGAAGGAAGCTGCCTGATGCAGTGAGAGGGTCACAGCCCAGCCCACGTGGGCCCCCGGGGCAAGTGTCAGCCCCGATGAACCCTGGATGTTAATCTTCAAAGAGGCAAACACACCAGCATCACATATATTGAATGTAATTCATTTATAAGAACTCAAGAGATTTCACACAGAGCCAATCTCAAAAATCAGCAAACCTGCATCATGATTGACTTTTTATGTGGAATGAAGTGACATCCTGTTGGAAAAAAATGTTTTGCTCCAAAACGGTAATTTAACACTTTCGTTTTCCCCTGAAGTCATGGTTAGTGCTAAGAAACTTCTTCAAATTTTCTATATATATTCGATAATAATTGATCATATATTTAGCTTTTTTCTTATTTTAGTCTGCAAATTTCTATAAATTTTAATTGTAATGTCTTGTAGTTTCAACGTGAGGAATTTTCTCCTCACTTTCATGCTGACATTGATAATGGAATGCTAGTTATAGTTACAGTGTTTTTATTTTTCATGTTTTTATTTTAGACAAAGGGGAAGGGGGAGAGAGAGAGAATCTCAAGCAGGCTCCGCGCTGTCAGCCTGGAGCCCAACTCAGGGCTCAATCCCATGACCCTGGGATCTTGACCCGAGCTGAAATCAAGAGTCAGATGCTCAATGGACTGAGCCACGCAGGTGACCCTAGTCATTGTACTTTTACAGAATACATGTCATGGATAATAGTCTCCACTTTTCATTATTATGTTAAATGTTGTTTTGAGTTCCACCACTAGATAATACTTTTGGTAAGTTTTTCTGGATTTAACATGGATTGCAATATGTTTAGGAATGTACTCGGGGTTTTCTCAGAACTGAAACAGACTATTCTGGGCATTAAGCTTCTAAGTCACAAACCTTTCCCATAACACACAGTTCTGCACTATGTCAGGATATTACTTTTTTTTTCTTTTAAGTTAGAGAGAAAAACATCGGAGGAGGATTTCTGCTTTCTGTCTGTCCTCACACTTCCCGCTAAACACAACTACAGTCCTTAAACATTACAGATAAAGCAAACATTGCAAGACCTGAAAAGTTGGAACAGAAGAGGCAGGCTTTCCAGGGGCCTTGGGTCCCAAAGAATGGTATAGTGGTGAATAGCCTCAATTTTTCTGTTTTGCCTCATGTATTTCAGACTTGGAACTGAAGGAACCAGTCATCCAGAACTGTCAATGGACGCAGACACAGCACTGCTCTTTCCTCCTCTTTTCTTTAATGTTTATTTTGAGAGAGACAGACTGCGAGTGGGGGAGGGGCAGAGAGAGAGGAAGAGAGAGAGAATCCCAAGCAGGCTCCGCGCTGTCAGCACAGAGCCGGACGTGGGGCTTGATCCCACGAACCATGAGATCAAGACGTGAGCTGAGATCAAGAGTCGGTTGCTAAACCAGACTGAGCCACCCGGGCGCCCCAAGTCTGCTACTCCTAACCAAAGGACCTGGAAAAGGGCCGCTGAAAAAGACAGAAAAACTTCTGGACGTTAATAAGTCTACCTCAGCCAACGTCACAGATGAAGCTGTGCCCTCCCAACCCCACCCACATACACTAGGGCTAAGTGGGCAGCAATGAAGCATCCCCAAATCCCTGCTCAGCTGGGGTCAGAGAAGGTGATGTTCACAGCCCAGGCAGTAATGAGGCCCCTCCTACCCCGGCAGTGTCAGTAGGGACCAAGTGGAGAGCCTGGAATTCTCACCCTGCTGGAGTGGTCTTGGAGAAGGCCAAGTGGTGAGCCAAGGAAGTCACTGCCATGAGGCCACCAGCACTGCAGTGTCTGTGGAGACAGTGCGTGGAGCTGGGACACTCAGCCCTGCCCGGCAGTAAGGGAGACCCCCTTCCTTGGGTGCCCAAGAAGACTGAATGGGGAACCCAGATTTCCAGGACCATCCAGCAGCGAGGAGACCGCTCCCCTTTCTCCTGGCAGAGACGTGTCAGAGAAGCCACCTAAAACTGAACGTGTAACTACTACCCAGAGCCCCAAAATGGAATACAAGACTTTCCAGGTTTCAACAGAAACTCTCTCATCTACCAACAACCAGGAAGATCTCAAACAGAATTAAAAAAAAAAAAAAGACAACAGAAGCCAACACTGAAATGATGAGGTTGCTAGAACTATCTTGACACTGAATTTAAAGCAGCCGTAATAAAAATGCTTCATTGAGCAGTTGCCAATGCCCTTGAAACAAATGAAAAAAAAAAGTTTCAGAAAAGAAATAAGTCCTCTCTGAAAATAAATAGAAGCTAGGAAGAAAAGCTGAACAAAAATTGTACAACTGAAAGCTTGTTTTTCTTTCTCTAATTCCTAAAGTAGAGGCTTAGATTACGAATTTTGGGTCTTCATGTGTCTGGCACATGGATTTCAATGATACAAATTTCCCTCTAAGTACTGCTTTTGTATTTTTATGTTTATTTATTTCAAAAGATTTTTTTTTTTATTTGAGAGAGAGAGAGAGAGAACATGGGCATGAGTGGTGCAGGGGGAGAGAGAGAGAGAGAGAACATGGGCATGAGTGGTGTAGGGGGAGAGAGAACATGGGCATGACTGGTGCAGGGGCAGAGAGAGAGAGAGAGAGAGAGAGAGAACATGGGCATGAGTGGTGCAGGGGGAGAGAGAGAGAGAGAACATGGGCATGAGTGGTGCAGGGGGAGAGAGAGAGAGAGAGAACATGGGCATGAGTGGTGCAGGGGGAGAGAGAGAGAGAGAACATGGGCATGACTGGTGCAGGGGGAGAGAGAGAGAGAGAGAGAGAGAACATGGGCATGAGTGGTGCAGGGGCAGAGAGAGAGAGAGAACATGGGCATGAGTGGTGCAGGGGGAGAGAGAGAGAGAGAACATGGGCATGAGTGGTGCAGGGGGAGAGAGAGAGAGAGAACATGGGCATGAGTGGTGCAGGGGAGAGAGAGAGAGAGAGAGAGAGAGAGAGAGAGAGAGAGAGAGAGAGAGTCTCAGTCAAGCTCCATGCTCAGCACGGAGCCCAATGCCAAGCTCAATCCCATGATCCTGGGATCGTGACCGAAGCCAAAATCAAGTCAGACGCTCAACGGACTGAGCCACCCAAGCGGCCCTCAAAACATTTTTAATTTCTCTTAAGATTTCTTCTTTGACTCAAGTCTGGTTTAGACGTGTGTTTTTTAATCTCCAAGTATTTGAGGATTTTCTAGCTATCTTTGTTGAATTCTGGCTTAATTCCATTATGGTCTGAGATCAGCCATTGTATGGTTTCTTGTCTTTTATATTTGTTAAAGTGTGTTTTATGGCCCAGAATGTGGTTCATCTTGGTGAATGATGTAAGGGTGAGAAACGTGTGTAATCTGCTGTTGTTGGATAAGACTGCCCTCTTTATCACTGGTAACTTTCTTGGCTCTGAAGGAAACTGGTTAGTTTTCCTAATACTTTGCCTAGACTTTGCAAATACAGTAAAACCTTGGTTTGTGAGCATAATTCATTCCGGAAACATGCTTGTAATCCAAAAGTGTATATCAGAGCGAATTTCAAGAACCATTGGCTCAGCTGTGATCATGTGATGTTTGGTGTCACGTACAACTCATATTGCAAGACATCGTTCGTTTATTAAGTTAACATTTATTAGAAATATTTGCTTGTGAGGCACCTGGGTGGCGCAGTCGGTTAAGCGTCCGACTTCAGCCAGGTCACGATCTCGCGGTCCAGGAGTTTGAGCCCCACGTCAGGCTCTGGGCTGATGGCTCGGAGCCTGGAGCCTGTTTCCGATTCTGTGTCTCCCTCTCTCTCTGCCCCTCCCCCGTTCATGCTCTGTCTCTCTCTGTCCCAAAAATAAATAAACGTTGAAAAAAAAATTAAAAAAAAAAGAAATATTTGCTTGTCTTGTGGAACACTCGTTAAACAAGTTACTCCCAACCCAAAGTTTTACTGGATATATTTACAATTCATCTGTGTCTGCATTCAAAGAACACTGTAACTACTAACAGGTAGTGTGGGTGCATTTTAAAAGAACATTCCAAATCCCTCCGTCTCTTCTCTTATTAGGTACTATAATTTATTTCCCTTATTCATCAGCATCGATCACACAATCCCTTACTATCATTACTTGGATTAAACATTATCTCTTAGATCAACTGAATAATAAAAATAAGATCTTTTATTTTACCATCCTGTATTATTTCTCCAAAACATTTTCTTTCTTTCTTTCTTTCTTTCTTTCTTTCTTTCTTTCTTTCTTTCTTTCTTTCTCTTTCTTTCTTCTTCTTCTTCTTCTTCTTCTTCTTCTTCTTCTTCTTCTTAATGTAGATCCATTTTCCATCTCACTGAAAAATTTCTACTATTTTCCCATAGGGCTGCCCTGCTGATTATGATTTCCCTCAGTTTTTTGTTTGCTGAGAAAGCTTTTATTTCTCCTCTCGTTTGCAAAGATAATTTCACTGGATATAGAATTTTATGATTGAGGAGTTTTGTTTTTTTTTTCTACTAACACTCAAAATATTTCACCCTGCTCTGTTCTCACTGGCGTGCTTTCTGATGAGAAGTCTGCTGTAGGGGCGCCTGGGTGACTCAGTCGGTTAAGCGTCCAACTTTGGCTCAAGTCATGATCTCACAGTTCGTGAGTTCAAGCCCCACTCGCACTCTGTCTCTCTCTCAAAAACAAATAAACCTTTTTGAAAAATTAAAAAAAAAGAAGCCTGCTGCAATTCATTTTTTTTCTTCTAGAGGTAAGATCTCCCCTCCCCAGCAAACTGATTTTCTAAGACTTTTCTTTGTCTTTGGTTTTCTGGGGTTTGATTATGATATTCCCAGGTGTTGAGTATGGAGTGTTTCTCTTGTTTCCTATTTTCTGGGCTATCTGGTTCTGTAGGTTGCTGTCTGACACTAACTTTCACCACTACTTGGCCATTATTATTTTGAATATTTCTGCTTCATTGTGTCTTTCTTTTTTTCCTGATATCCCAAGTATTAATATACCATTTGTAATTGGCTGGAATTATCCCATAATCTGTTCTCTTCTTTTGAATTTTTTCCTCCACTTATTTCAGTTTGGTAACCTTCTTTTGTCCTTTATTCCACTTCATAGATTCTTTTCTAGGCTTTCCTCGTCTATTAATAAGCCTATGAGATGCATTCCTCCTTTCTGCTCCAGTGTTTTTGTTTTCTGTCATGTTTCTTTTGATTCTGTACAGCCAACAAGGGGCTCAAACTCAGGACCCAGAGATCCAGAGTTGCATGTTCTGCTGACTGAACCAGCTGGGTGCCTCTCCTTAGGTTATTTTTTTTTAAATGATTATTTATGTATTTATTTCTGTATTTATTTATTTTCAGAGAGAGAGAGGGAGGGAGGGAGGGAGGGAGGGAGGGAGAGAGAGAAAATGAGCAGAGGAGGGGCAGAGAGAGAAAGAATTCCAAGCAGGCTCCACACTGCCAGAGCAGAGCCCTATGCGGGGCTCGAACTCACATGAGATCAGGTCATGAGATCACGACCTGAGCCAAAATCAGGAATCAGATGCTTAACCAACTGCGCCACCCAGACGTCCCTCTTTTGATTTCTAATAGTTTCCATGTATCTGCTTACCTTCCATATCTGTTTTTGCATGTTGTCAACTTTGTCCATTGCATTCTTTAGATATTATTCACAGTTATTCTAACTTCCTGGTATGTTAACACTGAACTCTATATCATGTGTAATATTTTTCTGATGCATGCTTGGTCTCTCCATGCTAGTTTTCTTTCCTTTTGGTATAACTTGTAATTTTCTTTTTTAATGAAAAGCTAGCTATGATATATTGGAAAGCAGGGATCGTTCTTTAGTGTGAGATTTTTATATTAGTCCGGCTGGGAGTTGCGTTGCCTTTAACACTTGCCGCAGCTTTTGATACCAGAGGCTTCCCATTCCTTTGGTGTCTTTGTTTTTGTCTTCCCTGTTTTCTTTGGATTTCCCTAAGAACTCCTTCTTAAGTAATATCTGCATCTCTTTTGGCTTTTGGCTGCGGGCCACGGTTATTACGCCAGAGTTAATGTGTGGTAAGGAGTGGGGGGGGAAGCAGGTTATAATTTTTATGGTTAAATCTGGGTCTTTTAGGAAGGCTACGTTCCCAGAATGTGACCTTCGTAAATCTTTCTTACCCTTGAGTGACTCAGGAAGGTGCAGGGGAGCTAGAATTGGTAATTTCCCTTCTGACTGCATGAGCTATGATTCTGGTGAAGTATTTTTCACTGGAGAGTAGGCCTTTGTTTTGGAGAATGTACTGGGCATAATTCAAAATAGTTATCTTCCCTCCCTGCCAAAGGCATGAGTAAATTTTTCCTGACTTTTTAATGTGAGAACCCAGTGAGTGTCCTGGAGGTAAAAGCCATAAATATCTTGTTGTCCCTCTGACTGAAGACCCCTGGAAATTTCTTACTCTCGGATGAGTCAGCCTCTAGGAATTTGCCGAAATCATCATTTACATGTTCTCACCAGCATATGGCTTCAGACTTGTGCTCTAGACAAGTGAATCCGGGCCTCCTCATATTCCTATATTTCTCCAGATTTTAGTATTTTGATTTGCTCTGACACTGACATTCTCTGAGTCCAAGGAAAGTCACTGGTTTTTGTTTCTTTACCTATTTGGTCTATTAAGAATGGAAGAGAACACGTCCAACTCTTATCATCTCGGAGTATTTGTGTAGCACCTGATAAAATTTCGTATTCTGCACATAGTAGTGTGTATATGTGTGTGTTCACGTGATCACCAGGTACACAAAAGAGATTGAAAGTTTAATTGTAATAGGAAATCATCTGTCTGATTTAATGATCTTCAAATATTTATCTGTCTCTTTAAGCGTTACTTTCACCCTCTTAATGTGTTTTACAGTGAAAGTTAAATTGATTTTTGTAGCTTTGACAAGAATTTCCAAAATCAAAAATCAAAACAGTAACAAAAACAAGCTGAAATAGGATTCTTCCCAAATTGACCAGTCTTAGCACACCTGACCCACGAGGCTCTCTGGAACGCATATGGCAACAATCTCCTGATTTTCCTGTTGTTTATTGGATAATAGAAGAAAGAAGTTGCCATGTCAAAGGGTAATGATTTTCTTCTTTCAATCGTATTGAAGTATAACTGAAAAAAAAATGGAATATATTTAAACTTTTTTAACGTTTATTTATTATTGAGAGACAGACAGAGACAGAGCACGAGAAGGGAAGGGGCAGAGAGAGGGGGTGACAGGCAATCTGAAACAGGCTCCAGGCTCTGAGCTGTTAGCACAAAGCCCAACTCGGGGCTCGGACTCAGGAGACGTGAGATCATGACCTGAGCTGACGTTGGACGCTTAACCGACTGAGTCACCCAGGCGCCCCAAAATTAGAATATATTTAGTGTACAACATGAAGATTCTGTATATGCGCGCATTGCAGAAGGATTTGTTCACTTAAGTTGATTAACACATAAATCACTTATTACCTTTTTTTTCTGGTGAGAATACTTAGGTTCTATTTTCCTAACAAATTTTAATTGTAAAAAACCGTATTATCAACCATAGTCTCCATGTTATACATTATCCTCAGACCTTATTCATTTTATAACTGAGAGCTGTACCCTTTTACCAATCTCTCCCTATTTTCCCGTAGCTCCAACCCCTGGCCACCACATTTCTACTTCCTGTTTCTATGAGTTAGGTTTTTATTTGGATTCCACATAGAAGTGATATCATGTCTTTTTCTTTTTATGTCATATTTCATTTAGTACAATCCCCTCCAGTTTCATCCACGTTGCTGCAAAGAACGGGATTATCTTCTTTTTCAATGTTGAATAGTAATTCTATTATATATATATATAATAGAATATATATAGTATATTATTAATATATTAATATATTATATAATTAAGTATTATATTAATTAAATAATTAAATAATATATTATATAATATAATATATGATATATATTATATTATACTTAATTATATTATATTATGATTATTATATTATATATAATATATAATATATAATATATAATATATAATATATAATATATATTATAATATTATATAATATTATTGTTATAATATTATTATTAATATTAATTAATATTATTATTAATATAATCGTATATATAGTATATTATTTCATATTTAATTTTCATTAATTTATAATTTACTTTAACATTTACTATTTAATGCTTAATATTAATATATTTCATATATTTCTATATATTATATGTGTATATAATTTTACATATCCATTCATACATTGACACTTCAGTTATTTCCTACCTTAGCTATGGTGAATAATACTGCCTAAACATAGTTGTTCAGACAGCACTTCGTTATGATGATATTATTTCCTCCGGAGATACACACAGAAGCAGGATTCCTGGACCATATAGTAGTTCTATTTTGAATTTATTGAGGAATGCCATATTTTTTTTCCATAGTGGCTGCACCAATTTACATTCCCTCTAACAGTACACAACGGTACTGAAAAAAAAAAGGGAACCGTTTTCTCCTCACCAACATTTATTCTGTCTTGTCTGTTTGATAATGCCATTCTGATAGGGGGGAGGTGATATCTCACTGTGGTTTTGATCTGCATTTCCCTGATGGTGAGTGACGTTGACCCGCTTTTCATGTACCAGTTGGCCATCTGGATCTATTCAAGTCCTTTTTTAATTGGGCTATTTATTTATTTTTTATTTATTTATTTTTGCCACGGAGTTGTATGAATTATTTATACATCTTGGATATTAACCACTTATTGGATATGCGTTTTGAAAATATTTTTTCCCATTTGGTAGGTTGCCTTTTCATTTTGTTGATAGTTTCCTTTGCTGTGCCAGAAACATTTTAGTTGGATATGCCCCCATATTTTTATTTTTGCTTTTTTTTGTGTGTTTGTTTTTCCTCGGAATTTGCTTTCAAATTCAAATCATCATTTACAAGTTTAGGGTCAAAAAACCTACTCCCTATGTTTTTTTTCCTAGGAAATCTAGTTTCAGGTCTTATGTTCAAGTCTTGAACCCATTTCAAATTGATTTTGTGTAGAGTGGGTCCAGTTTCATTTTTTTGCATGTACTCAGTTTTCCTTAAACCATTTATTGAAGAGACTGTTCCATTTCCATTTTTGTATTCTTGACACTATTATCAAAAATTATTGACTATATACGTGTATATATACGTGTGTATATATACATACGTATATATACGTGTATATATATATACGTATGTATATATACGTATATACACACACACACACACACACACATATATATATATATATATATATATATATATATATGGGCTTATTTCTGAACTTTTTTCTTTTCCATTGATCTATGTGTCTCTTTTCATGTCTGAACCGCGGTATTTTGATTACTATAGCTTTCTAACATGGATTAAAATTTAAAAAGTGTAATGCATCCAGATTTGTTCTTCTTTCTCAAAATTGTTTTGGCTATTCAGGGTCTTTTGTGGCTGCATACAAATTCTAGGATTTTTTTTTTTCTGTGAAAGATGGTACTAGGATTTGGGTAGGGATTACACTGAATATGTAGACGACTTTAGGAAGTATGGGCCTTGTAACAATTTGAAGTCTTCCAGGGTACCTGAGTGGCTCAGTCTGTTGGAAGTCTGACTCTTGATTTCGGCTCAGGTCATGAACTCATGGTCATGAGATCGAGCCCCATGTTGGGCTCCAGGCTGGGCATGGAGCCTGCTTGAGATTCTCTCTCCCTCTACCTCCTCATCTCTCTTTATCTCTCAAAAAAATAATAATTTTAATTCTTCCAATTAGCGAAAGTAAAATTTCTTTCCATTTATTTGCATCTTCAATTTCTTTCATTAACATTTTAACTTTTCAGTTAAAAGTTCGCTCATTGGTAAAATTTATTCCCAAATATTTTATTCGTATTGATGCAATTATAAATGGGATTTGAAAAAAATTCTCTGCCTGATCGTTAGTGTATAGAAATATGACCAATTTTTGTATATTGATTTTGTATCCTGCAATTTTTAGTGCATTCATGTTTTAGCTCTAAAGCGTGTGTGCTATCCTTAAGGTTCTCTCTCTATGATATTCACGTCATCTGCAAACACAGCCAGTTTTACTTCTTTCTTTCTGTTTTAGATGCCTTTTTCTTTTCTTGTGTATTTCTCTGGCTAGAACACCTGTGATAATTTTAGAAATGTGGTGGGAGTAGTCAGGCACCCTTGTCTTGTTTCTGAAGCTTTCAGCTTTGCACCATCAAGTATAATGTCATCTGTGACCTTGTCATAAATTAGTTTTATTACGTTGAAGTACATTCTATCTATACTTAATCTGTTGAGATTCTTTTTACCATGAACGTCAGCTAAATTTTGTCAAATGCTTTCTGTGCATTTATGAGGTGATCACATGATTTATATTCTTCATTTTGTTAATGTGGCATATCAACTCACTGATTGTCATATGTTGAGCCATCCTTTCATCCCACAGGTAAATCCCACTGGATTACAGTGTTTTATTTATTTATTTATTTATTTATTTATTTATTTTAAGTTTATTTATTTATTTTGAGAAAGAGAGAGAGGTAGAGTGGAGCAAGGGAGGGGCCAAGGGAGAGGGAGAGCAAGAGAACTCCAAGCAGACTCCATGCTGATTCAGGGCTCAAACTCACAAACTGCGAGATCATGATCTGAGCCAAAGTTGAACCCTTAACTGACTAAGCCACCCAGGTGCCCCAGTGTAGCATCCTTTCAATGCTCTGCTGAATTCAGTTTGATAATACTTTCTTGAGTATTTTTGCATCTTTATTCATCGGGGAGATTGCCTAAAGTTTTCTTTTCTTGGAGTGTCCTTCTCTAGCTTTGGTATCAGGGTAATGCTGACCTCACAATTTGAGTTTGGAAATGTGCCCTCCTCCTCTATTTTTCGGAAGAGTTTGAGAAAAATTGGTAGGAATTCTTTAAATGTTTGGTAGAATTGTAGAATTCACCAATGAAACCACTTGGTCCTGGACAGTTGTTGGGTTTTTTTTTTTTTTTTTTTGCTTTGTTTTGTTTTTTTTCCTAGATCCTTGAGTAACAAAGTTGTTTATTTGGAATCTCTCTTTTTTTTCTAATGTAGGTGTTTAATGCTATGAACTTCCCCTAAGTTGTTTTTGCTATGTCCCATGCATTTCGGTATGTTGTGTCTACAATTTCACTTTTTAAAAATATATTTTATGTCCCTTTTGATTTCTTCCTTATCCCATTGGTGTTCAAAAAAGTGTTGTTTAGTCTCCATATTTTTGTGAATTTTCTAATTTTCTTCTTGTAATTGATTTGTGGTTGTAAAAGATACATAATATAATTTCAATCATCTTAAATTTATTAAAACCTGTTTTGTGGTCTGCCATGTGATCTGTCCTGGAGAATGTTCCATGTGTGACTGAGAAGAGTGTGTATTCTGTTGCTGTTGGACAGAACATTCTGTGCGTCTATTGGGTCCATCTAATCTCATGTGCAGTTTAAGTCCAGAATTACCTTATTGAGTTTATGTTTAGATAATCTATCCATTGCTGAAAGTGAGGTCTTAAAGTCCTCTACTTTTTTTTCTGTATTTTTCTCTCCTCAGAACTGTTAATACTGACTTGGTATATTTAGGTTCTCCAATGTTGGGTGTGCACGTTTTTACAGTTGTTATATTCTCTTGATGAATTGGCCCTTTCATCATTATGTAATGACCTTCTTTGTCTCTTTTTGCAGTTTTTGGCCTTTTCATCTATTTTGCCTGATATAAACATAGCTATCCTTGTATACATCTAGTTTCAATTGTCAGGCAATGTCTTTTTCTATCCGTTCCCTTTCAGTCTACGTGTGCCCATGAAGCTCAAGTGGGTCCCATCAGCAGCATATAGTTGGGCCTTTTTAAAACATCTATTCAGCCACTCTATGTCTTTTGATTAGAAAAATTTAATCCATTTACATTTAAAGTAATTATCAATAGATAAGGACTTACTAATGTCATCTTATTTATTATTTATTGTTCCTTTGTTCTTCTCTTCCTTTGTGATTTCATGATTTTTTCCAGCGGTATGCATAGATTGCTTTCTACCTTTCATGAATCTAACAACATGTTTTTGTTTTGTAGCTACCAGGAAACATCCATAAAACATTTTATGGGGATACGAGTCTATTTTAAGCTGATCACGAATTAACCTTGAATGCTTATAAAGCTTTCCATTTTTACACTGCCTCCTTTTGATGTCACAATCTATATCTTTTTATGCCATGTATTCATTTACAAATTATGGTAATTGTAGTTATTTTAAAATGTTTTGTTTTTAATCTTTATATTAGAGTTACAAGTAATTTACCCACTCACCAATAAAATTTAACATATTCTAAATTTAACTATATGTATACCTTTCCTGTGAGACTTATGCTTCAGTGTATCTTCATGTTACCAATTAACATACTTTCATTTCAGTTTCAAGAAACTCTCCTTATATGGCTATTTTTGTGCTGAGAAACTCCAGCTTTTGTTTGCCTGGAAACTCTTTCTTTTCTTCAATTCCAAAGGACAACCTTGCCAGGTAGAGTATTTTCATTTGGTTGGGTTTTATTTCCCTCTCAGAACTTTTAATATATCATCCCATTGCCTTCTGGCCTGCCAAGTTTCTGCTGAGAAATCCACTTAAATTCTTATGCTGTTCTCATTTATTTGAGAAGTGTGTTTTTGTTGTTGTTGTTGTTATTGTGTTTGTGTTTTTGTTTTTGTTTTGTCTTCCCTTCTTGTCATGCCTTTTCTGGCTTTGGCTGTGCTTTTTATATGATTACATTCTTTGCCATTTAGCCTATCAATTACATTTCTACATTTTTTTTCTTTTACATTTTTGAGTGATTGCCTTAGATTTTGTGATATGCTCTTACAACTAAACCAAGGCTACTTTCTTTTGTTTGTTTGTTTGTTTGTTTTGGTTTTGTTTTTTAATGTTTATTAATTCTTGAGAGAGAGGGAGAGAAATAGAAAGAGTGAGAGACCACGATCAGGGGAGGGTCGGGGAGAGAGGGAGACAGGAGATCTGAAATGGACTCTGCATTGACGGCACAGAGCCAGGTGGGGGCTTGAACTCATAAATTGTGAGATGATGATCTGAGCCAAAGTCGGACACTTAACCCACTGAGCCACCCAGGCTCTTCAGCCCAAGTCTATTTTCAAATAAAACTATACAAGAATTGTGGTAAGGATTATGTTTAATGTATAAAATCTAGTTCTGTGACTAGTACAGAAAATTAACTTGATAAACTGAGTGTTATCACTTGCGGGAAGGAACAGGTTTAAGTAGCTGTTCATACTTTTACAAGTGGTAGGCTTTCTTTTCCTTTAAAAGTTTTTTTTTTTGAAGATTAGAATATAGAATAAAATTAATCTACCTCATGCAGTTCCAGGCACATAATAAGTGTTTATTCTAAGGGAGTTTTTACAAAGATGTTTTTTGGTCCCATAGTACTGAGCACAAGACTCAGTGCTTTACAAATTGTAATTACCATTTCTGTAGTTAAAAAAAAATATTTTAGGGGCACTTGGGTGGCTCAGTTGGTTAAGTGTCCGACTTCAGCTCAGGTCATGATCTCCTGATCTGTGGGTTCAAGCCCTGCGTCGGGCTCTGTGCCGACGGCTCGGAGCCTGGAGCCTGCTTCGGATTCTGTGTCTCTTTCTCTCTCTGCCCCTCCCCCACTCACACTCTGTCTCTCTCTCTCTTTCAAAAATAAATAAACATTAATTTTTTTTTTAATATTTTAAAGTTTCAGTGTAAAACAAGAAAAGATAAAATGTTTTCCCCAACCCCCAGGGAAATCAATCTTTTGCTACTACTCAAAGGTGCAGACTTATCACCACTTTGTCACTGTGTCTCATTCTTTGAAATTCATACTGATAAAAGCCATAGTATATATCTACACACACACACACACACACACACACACACATGCATGCGTGCACACACACACACACACACACACACACACAGATGAAAGCCCATAAGGCAAAGAACATTTACGGGTAACAAAACAAGAGAAAACCAGTAGGCTTGGAGTAAGTGTTCCCTTTCTCAGAATGAAAGCTGGAACCCCCCCCCCCCCCCGCCCCCCATGCACGCCACATCACAAGGCAGGAAAAAATTCTTTTACTGTATGAAATTATGCTTCTGTTATAAAGCATTAGAAATAATCAGTTCTCCTGTCTCATCAAACTGTACCTTTGCCATGCACAGCACCTGCTTCTATCTGTTTTTCTTTTGTTCCTCTCATTTCAGTCAGTCAAAAGGCTAACTGGTTTGGGGGACCAGGTATCTTATTTTCCTAGACATCTCAGCTTTAGTTACTCACATTCTCCTGGCATTTGTCCCACACTTCCACTGGAATCTTCTTCCTCCTCAACAGGCCAAATTGCATGGTCCCTTCTCAGAGCTTTCAGTGCTCATATTTTAGTTCAGTCTATGGAACACTTCACGGTCATGATGAAACTGTATTCTTTAAATGTTTATTTATTTATTTTGAGACAGGGAGAGAGCATGAGCAGGGGAGAGGCAGAGAGAGGGACAGAGTATGAGCAGGGGCGGGGGAGAGAGAGAATCCCAAGCAGGCTCTGCACTGTCAGCACAGAGCCCGACACGGGGCTCGATCTGTGAGCCATGACCTGAGCCAAAATCAAGAGTCAGATGCTTAACCCACTGAGCCACCCGGGTGCCCCTGAAATTGTTTTTTTTTTTTTCTAAGATCTCAGTTGCAAACTTTCCCATGAAAAAAATCTAGAACACTAACAATTCTCTAACGTCTAATCTGATAATCACTAGCAAGTTACAAGGACATGCGTCAAGTACAATATTAGGTGTATTTCAAACAAATATGGTTTAAAAAATCCGAACCAGTAGCTAAGAATGTGTGCATGTTTGGTATACAATTTCACAAAAGTAATACATGCACAGAAATTGCGAAATAGAAAATACCACGTTAAGTATTTGACGCAAAATGACCAAATGGCCACGTTAATACAATTTGATATTGGTTTTGTTTCTTAGCTATCCTATCCTAATTTTTTTTCTTTTTCAAATGTTAAAATAATAATTAGGCAACAACAGTTTATCATAAATTATCTTTCACTATATTTTAAGGTAAATTTAATTTGATTCTAAGGTTTGGCTATTTTTCTCTTTTCTCGCCATACCTGCTTCACAGATTAAAATGAGTCAAAATAGCACATTTGGGAGCCGTTTATCCCCATGAGAGGCTTGTGATGGAAATACAAATACAAAGTAATTTTGGGACAAGATTTTCAGTGTCCTGATCACATGTTTTTTTGTGCATGCCTTCATGGATTTTTTTTTTCCAAATACATCATGTCATAGGAAATAAACAAAATAAATACCCAAAGTATCTTCTTAAATGAATATATGAATTCATTACACATACATAAGTTCCATTTTTTTAAATGTTTGTTTGGAGCAGTTTGATTTAAATCAATTTAACATGAAATACATTTTGAGGGGCGCCTGGGTGGCTCAGTCAGTTAAGTGGCCGACTTCGGCTCAGGTCATGATCTCACAGTCCGTGAGTTCAAGCCCCGCGTCGGGCTCTGTGCTGACAGCTCAGAGCCTGGAGCCTGTTTCAGATTCTGTGTCTCCCTCTCTCTGACCCTCCCCTGTTCATGCTCTGTCTCTCCCTGTCTCAAAAAAATAAAAAATAAAAATAAAACGTTAAAAAAATTAAAAAAAATTAAAAAAAAAAAAAGAAATACATTTTGAATGTTCCTGGGGGCAAAAAAGAGCTAAGCAGTCATTTTCAAAGTGGAAAAAAAAAAAAAAAAGCTTAAAAGAGGCACTTCTGGGAAGGCAGGATGTACAGTTTAACAAATTGTGGAACGAGTAAACAAATACTGATTTAAAATATAGTCTTCAGGGGGCCTGGGTGACCTTGACTCCTGATTTCATCTCAGGTCACTACCTCATAGTTTGTGAGTTTGAGCCCCGCATCGGGCTTTGTGCCAACAGTGTGGAGCCTGCTTGGGATTCTCTCTCTACCCCCCCCCCTGCCCTTCCCTGCTCTCTCTCTCAAAATAAATAAATAAACATTAAAAAAAATATTAGATACGATCTTTAGGGGTGCTTGCTTGGCTCAGTCAGCAGAGCTCACTGCTCTGAGCCCCAGGTAGTGAGTTGGAGCCCCACGTTGGGTGTAGAGATTATTTGAAAATAAATAAATAAGAAAAATATTAAAATATGATGTTAAAATTGAAAACCACAGGGACAGCAGCTCCCAACTGCAGGCCTTGATTTGTAATGAAAACAATGCCCTCGTGAGCCCCTTTAAGGGACACACTACACAAATCAGACACCCACAAAAATCTCGTTAACAGAAACTCTCCAAAACGATCATGGGGTCTGACTGCATAGGCACAGACATCGCTCAGAAGTGAAGTCCAGCAATCATTCTGTCCCCCTTACAGATAGCCATGGCTCAATGCCTAGGTCACACGGGGGATCCCATGTTGTCATCTCCTTCATTTTACATCCTTTCGGCAGTCATATGTTTCTTCTGGATTCCCTGAGTTTCATACTTTTCCAAAACTGTATCTTAATAATGCAGTCCCTGGAGTCCCCTGGCAGAGGTGAAGCAAATCCTATTTATTAGGCACAATTCCCTCAGACGCAAAGTTGAGCTCACAATCAGAAATTACAGGATTCACAGAGACATGAGGTACAAGGAAAGAGTGTCATTAGAAATGACTCACAGGGACACCTGGGTGGCTCAGTCAGTTAAGCATCTGACTTTGGCTCAGTCACAATCTTGCAGTTCGTGAGTTCAGGTACCACATTGGGTTCTGTGCTGACCGCTTAGAGCCTGGAACCTGCTTCAGATTCTGTGTCTCCCTCTCCCTCTCTGCCCCTCCCCTTCTCACACTCTGTCTCTCTCTCAAAATCAAGCATTAGGAAAAAAAGGAGGGCGCCTGGGTGGCTCAGTTGGTTAAGTGTCTGACTTCGGCTCAGGTCATGTTCTCACGGTTCATGGGTTCGAGCCCCGCATCAGGCTCTGTGCTGACAGCTTGGAGCCTGGAGCCTGCTTCAGATTCTGTGTCTCCTTCTCTCTGCCCCTCCCCCGCTTGTGCTCTGCCTCTCTCTCCCTCTCTCAAAAATAAATAAAATGTAAAAAAAGAAATGACTCACAGTAGGATTAGGCTTATAAGCAATTCAGCATATGGAATTATGAGATACAGAATGTATACCATGTGAGTTTGGAAGGTTTAAAATAATAAAATATGGTGTAAAAACATAAAGAAAGGACAAGACAGTGTTCAAAATGACCGTAGTCCTTTTCAAAGTCATTGGTGAAGAAGTCATCCAGAGAACTATCTAGGAGAACGGACCTGTGCATAACTTGCTGATAGCACCCAGACACTGTGGGGCTCTGTGTTAATTTGTGGATTTATGTAAGGAGAAATAACTCCCAGTTACTATTATTTCCCTTTAGTGTTGTTTTGTATCCCTCCAGCGAGGTAAAAGTACTACTTTTATTCTAACGTTTCTTTTTTTGAATTTTTTTTTTCAACGTTTATTTATTTTTGGGACAGAGAGAGACAGAGCATGAACGGGGGAGGGGCAGAGAGAGAGGGAGACACAGAATCGGAAACAGGCTCCAGGCTCCGAGCCATCAGCCCAGAGCCCGACGCGGGGCTCGAACTCACGGACCGCGAGATCGTGACCTGGCTGAAGTCGGACGCTTAACCGACTGCGCCACCCAGGCGCCCCAATTCTAACGTTTCTTTATGAAATTTCCTACAACTACTCAGCTTCTCAAATATTCATTGTATTGGATTTCTGCAGAGAAATAGAACCAATAGAATGTGGGCATTATAAGGAATACATGAGATTTATTATAAGGAATCAGCTCCCCATTACGAAGATTGCAGTTGCCAAGATATGCAGATACCCAGCTGCAGATCCAGGAGAGCCAGTCTGTCATTCCATTGTGCATCTGAAGGTCTGAGAACCAGCAAAGCTGATGATGTGAGTTTCGGGTTGAAAACCAGCAGGTTCAAGACCCGAAAAGAATCAATGTCTGAAGGTTGACAAAGACCAATATCTCAGCTCAATCACTGAGGCAGGAAGAATTCCCTCTTATTCGGTCTTTTGGCCCTATTCACTTCTTCAACTAATGGGATGAGGCCCACCACACTGAGGATGGCAATCTGATTTACTCAATCCACCAATTCAAATGTAAATCTCGTTCAGAAACACCCTTCCAGATACACCCTGGGTAATTTTTGGCCAAATAGTCATGTTTAATCACTGTTCCACTGAGAGGGCAGTTACAACTGAGATTTTTGTAGAAATTGCAGATTGTTCTTCCAAATCCAGTTGCCCTCTACCGTGGTGATAGAATTAGAGCTGGACATGCGTGTGAAAAGTGACTATATTTCCACACTCGGATGCAGTCTGATATGACGACACAACCAAATCATTGCTAATGAAATGTAAACACAAGTGGTCTCTGTTTTTGCTAAGTCTGGGCCATACAACACTGAATTATGGTCCTCCATCTAGTTTCCCCTCTAATGAGCTATAACATCAACGTGTGTGTGACCCAGCTTTGACAAAGACATGAGGTTGGCTGCCGAAGAGAGAAACAAGGTTCAAGGATGTAGAACACAGTACAATGCCTACTGCTCCTGGAGTTTTACATGGGGAAATGTCTACAATTGTTTGTCATGTAAGCTAAGACAGATTGGCTTTTGTATATTAACCGATTTATGGTGGGGTTTCTTCCTTATATTGGTTTAGTATTTACCTTCACTCACAGAGAAATCAGCATCGTTAAGTGAGGGTCAGGGCATGGGTATAATATGAACCTCAACTAGGTAGCTTAGGCTCTCATAAAGCAACAGAGAGGAGAAAATATGGCAAGCTAGTACTTGGCGGTATCTATGGATAAGCCATGCGAAACATTTGGTAAAGCTATTGTTTTTCACGACTTGGAAGGACCATGTGTCTATTCCAGAAGAAAGCAGACTCTGTAGCAACACAGACTCTAAAAGGAACTTATTCTCCAATTTATACATGGCCAGAGAGGAAAATGAACCGGGAAGAAACTCCCAGTGGGCAAGACCAAAGACAGTAGCGGAAATCGACAAGGAAGAGAACCCAAAGCATCCAAAAACTCCCTCTCAATGCCAGCTCCTGAGCAGAAATCCTTACTGCTAGAAGTTAATTACTGCTGAGTGTTTTTTAGTAGTTTCTTCTCCAAATGGTAGTTATTTTAGTCCCCCACCCCACCTTTCTTCCCCCCCCCCCGTTAACTCATTGCTGACCAGGTATTGGGTATGTGGGTGGAGGGGAGGTGTCCTGACTTGTCTTATTTACCTTACCAGAATGCAAGAGCTCTGTGCTGACTCAGTGGAGAGAATGGCAGTCCACGGATCAGATTTGGGGTCAGTTTTTTGGCAAAAAGATGAGTCAGTCTGTTGGCGGAAAGGTGGATGGACATAAATAATGCAGCTGTCAGAGAGACAGCCTGCGGTCGAATCTGCTAGTTTTTCACCAGGACATCTTTTGCCTCTTTTCATGCATCGCTGTGGATCAGCTGACGCAAAAGCCAAACTTTCCACTCACAGCAGCCCTGTTCAAGAGATATAAGAACCAAGGGCCATGCTCCATCACCCCTTAATTAATATGACCACGAAGGTGCTCACCTGTGCTCTTGATTAGCGCACAGATTTTTTTTCACTCCAGCAAACATAGTAAGTAAATTTATTACTGGAGCCTCTCTCTTTGCGTTTCAAGTAAATCGATCCAATGTTCATGTGTTGTTTATTCTTCATTAGTCTGGAGGTCCCACCAACACTTGCCTCACCTAGATCACTGGATGTGAAACCTTGAGACCAAAATATCAAAGAGCACATCGATCCCACAATTCTGAGTGTGCTGCTCAGGTAAGGGGAAGAAACCAATGACTCCAAGGTTATTTTTGACACGTAGACTCATTACAATCCTAATTCCTGTGTCTATATGGCAGTGTGTGAGCCTTTCACTGAGATCACTTTGAATTACGCTGGCCGGAATGGGGAACTTCTGGGCTCATTGAAGCCACACATCTCTCTGAAGTTCCAAAACAAACAAGCAAGCAAACTTTTGATTCCACCACGGTCAGTTTCTTAACCAGTCATAAAGTCTCAACTATCGGGTGTGTGATTCTAATATTTAGTCCAAATAGACTGATGTAAAATGAAAATGAGAAAATCCATGATTCATGTCATAAGGCCTCTGGAAAGATGGCAGCCATTATGCGAATCAACTTAGAAACTTACATGGACTTATGAAAATTGGATTCCTAATGCTTCAGACGTGCCGGCGCTTAAAAAATTCAGATAGTCACTCTGGTTAATGAAGTAGCCAACTCAGTTACTACTTGTTATTCTTAGAGCCGTTTCCAGGGGTCCTATTTGCTATTTTCTTTTTCTTTAAAAAGTTTTTAATGTTTATTTATTTTTGAGAGAGAAAGAGAGAAAGAGAGAGAGAGAGAGAGAGAGAGAGAGAGAGACAGCACAAGCAGGGGAGTGGCAGAGAGAAAGGGAGACACAGAATCCAAAGCAGGCTCCAGGCTCTGAGCTGTCAACACAGAGCCTGATGTGGGCCTCAAATTCACAAACTGTGATATCATAACCTGACCTAAGTCGGACGTTAAACCGAATGAGCCACCCAGGTGCCCCTGTTATTTTCTTTTTCAAACATAATATCCCGAATTTAAAATAATGGAATATCCAAGGTTATAGATAATAGAATATCCAAATCATCTTTGAAGTCTTCTCATTATCTGCTAAAGCATGAAAAAAAAAATGTGCTCTTCCCTTTTATAAGAGGAGGGATAATAGAAATGATTAGTATTTACTCTAACTCAAGAATTCTATACAATTTAGTAACTCCACACTATTATAAGAGGTGATTTAAAAAATCCATTCTATAACGATGGTAATATTCCATCTCCTTATAAGTTAATTTAACTTATTATACAAATACATTTTAATGATTCTATACAATTCACATTGAGAAGACACACACTTGTATTCATTTACAAAGACAATGGATATTTAAAAGTCTTTTATTTTAGAAAGATTTTGTGTTTAGGTTTAATATAGAAAAACTGTAGTATCACTTAAAGCAAAAACCAAAGGCTCTAGAAACTTGGTCAATACTCAAGCTATCCATAATGTTGTCTTAATCAATATAATTATTGACTAAACCCTCATAAACTGATATACATCATAACTCAATGGTTTGATTTCACATATTCTGGTTTTATGGGTTGTTATAATAAATAGTCTTCGCTGCATAGATTGTTTCCAATTTTTTTTCTTCACACTGACTGAAAGGCCCTCAGTATCTCCTAAATATCAAAAACATAAAAAGTACCTACATAAAGATCATATCGTAGACTTAATTGTGTGTTCGTTTTTGCTTGTTATTTTAGAACAATTTCAAACTTGCAAAAAAGTCAAAGAACTTTTTTTTAATCAAACGATTTGAACGTCATTTGTGGACATGATGGTCTTCCAAATATCTCAGTAGGCACAATGTATAAGCGAGGATATTTTGTACACAGCCAACACAACAGTCAACACCAGGCAAGGGACACTGATATAATACTGTCATCTGACATTCAGACCCACCCGGGTTCTGCCACTTTTTCAATGTCTTTTTGGAGAAAGACCTCAGTTGACAATCACAAATTACACTTAGCTGTCATCCTTGTTTTCTTTATCTTCAATCTCGATTACTTCCTCAATCCTTCTTTGACTATCACACTTTGGTGCTTCTCAAAAGCAGAGGCCAATTACTCTGCACAATGTTCCCCAATTTGTGTTTCCCTAGTGGTAACATATTTACTTACATTCAGGTTATGCATCTTTGGCAGGAGTATTTCAGAAGGGATCCTGTGTTCTCACTGCATTCTATCCAGTAGAATATGGTCACGATCTATCCAATATTTTTAAAGATACAATTAACATGTAAATCAGTGGACTTCGAGTAAATCAGATTATCCTTCATAATATGGGGTGGGCCTCATCCAATCAGCTGAAGGCCTTAAGAAAAACAACTAAGGTCCCTGAGAAATAAAAAAGTAATTCTGCTTCCAAACTGCCTTCACACTTCAGACACAACATCATCTATTCCCTGTTTCCAGCTTGCTGGCTGGTCCTAAAAATTCCAAACTACCAACCCCACAATGAACCAATTCACTAAAATCCCTCTCTCTCTCTCTCTCTCTATCACCACCTTCTGAGATAGAGATACCTGTCTATACTATGTATAATTCTATACATGTTATATATGTGTGTATTCATATCTATCC
Source organism: Lynx canadensis (assembly GCF_007474595.2). NCBI lineage: Eukaryota > Metazoa > Chordata > Mammalia > Carnivora > Felidae > Lynx > Lynx canadensis. The sequence goes on from NC_044304.2 coordinate 63,911,845, forward strand.
ATTGATCCACCAATGATCTATCTATCTATCTAAAACAATAGTCTTTCCCACTGGCTTTATTTCCTTGGGGAACTCTTGTCATAATACAGTTTATGGCATCTTTTCAGTCAGCTGCCCCCATTCCGCTCCCTAACACTCACCAAAAGGGTGGAATCATTTCTCATGACAACAGCCCTTCCCAGGATACACCGACATCAACATAAACAAGCACTTGGTAGATTATACCAAATTACTGAGTGGGATTTCTCATGGCTATTTGGTTACAAACACAAGACTTAATGGAAGCAACCTGTTTATGTAAGAACTTCTGAAGAAAATTGTTATACTCTGCAGAGTAACCAACATATTTAATTTGCTTGGTAAATATGTTTTTTTTAATACCTGAATTTTTTTTAATTTTAATTTTTCTTTAATTTTTTTTAAATTTACATCCAAATTAGTTAGCATATAGTGCAACAATGATTTCAGGAGTAGATTCCTTAATGCCCCTTACCCATTTAGCTCATCCCCCCTCCCACAACCCCTCCAGTAACCCTCAGTTTGTTCTCCATATTTATGAGTATCTTATGTTTTCTCCCCCTCCCTGTTTTCATATTATTTTTGTTTCTCTTCCCTTATGTTCATCTGTTTCTCTTCCCTTATGTTCATCTGTCTTGTCTCTTAACGTCCTCATATGAGTGAAGTCTTATGATATTTGTCTATATCTGACTGACTAATTTCACTTAGCATAATACCTCCAGTTCCATCCACGTAGTTGCAAATGGCAAGATTTCATTCTTTTTGATTGTCAAGTAATACTCCATTGTATATATATATACAATATACAAATATTCTTTATCCATTCATCCATCGATGGACATTTGGGCTCTTTCCATACTTTGGCTATTGTTGATAGTGCTGCTATAAACATGGGAGTGCATGTGTCCCTTTGAAACAGCACACCTGTATCCCTTGGATAAATATTTGATAGTGCAATTGCTGGGTCGTAGGGTAATTTTATTTTTAGTTTTTTTTTGAGGAACCTCCATACTGTTTTCCAGAGTGGCTGCACCAGTTTGCATTCCCACCAGTGGTGCAAAAGAGATCCTTATTCTCAGCATCCTCACCAATATCTGTTGTTGCCTGAGTTGTTAATGTTAGCCATTCTGACAGGTGTGAGGTGGTATCTCATTGTGGTTTTCATTTGCATTTCCCTGATGATGAGTGTTGGTTGGCTATCTGGATGTCTTCTTTGGAGAAGTGTCTATTCATGTCTTTTGCCCATTATTTCACTGGATTATTTGGTTTTGGGTGTTGAGTTTGATAAGTTCTTTATAGATTTTGGATACTAACCCTTTATCTGATATGTCATTTGCAAATATCTTCTCCCATTCTGTAGGTTGTCTTTTAGTTTTGCTGATTGTTTCCTTTGCTGTGCAGAAGCTTTTAATTTTGATGAGGTCCCAGTAGTTCATTTTTGCTTTTGTTTCCCTTGCCTCCGGAGACGTGTTGAGTAAGAAGTTGCTATGGCCAAGATCAAAGAGGTTTTTGCCTGCTTTCTCCTCTAGGATTTTGATGGCTTCCTGTCTTACATTGAAGTCTTTCATCCATTTTGAGTTTATTTTTGTGTATGGTGTGAGAAAGTGGTCTGGGCTCATTCGTCTGCATGTTGCTGTCCAGTTTTCCCAGCATCACTTGCTGAGGAGACTGTCTTTATTCCATTGGATATTCTTTCCTGCTTTGTCAAAGATTAGTTGGCCATACATTTGTGGGTCCATTTCTGGGTTCTCTATTCTGTTCCATTGATCCAAGTGTCTGTTCTTGTGCCAGTACCATACTGTTTTGATGATTACAGCTTTGTAGTACAGCTTGAAGTCCGGGATTGTGATGCCTCCACCTGCTTTGGTTTTCTTGTTCAAGATTGCTTTGGCTATTTGGGGTCTTTTCTGGTTCCATACAAATGTTAGGGTTCTTCGCTCTAGCTCTGTGAGGAATGCTGGTGTTATTTTGATAGGGATTGCACTGAATATGTGGATTGCTTTGGGTAGTATTGACATTTTAACAATATTTGTTCTTCCTATCCGGGAGCATGGAATTTTTTTCCATTTCTTTGTGTCTTCTTCAATTTCTTTCATAAGCTTTCTATAGTTTTCAGTGTATAGATTTTTCACCTCTTTGGTTAGATTTATTCCTAGGTATTTTACGGTTTTTGGTGCAACTGTAAATGGGATCAATTCCTTGATTTCTCTTTCTGTCATTTCATCGTTGATGTATAGGAATGCAACCGATTTCTGTGTGTTGATTTTATATCCTGCAACTTTGCTGCATTCATGAATCAATTCTAGCAGTTTTCTGGTGGGATCTTTTGGGTTTTCCATATAGAGTATCATGTCATCTGCGAAGAGAGTGAAAGGTTTACCTCTTCCTGGACGATTTGGATGCCTTTTATTTCTTTGTGTTGTCTGATTGCAGAGGCTAAGACTTCCAATACTATGTTGAATAACAGTGGCGAGAGTGGACATCCTTGTCTTGTTCCTGACCTTAGAGGGAAAGCTCTCAGTTTTTCCCCATTGAGGATGATATTAGCGTTGGGTCATTCATATATGGTTTTTATGATCTCACGGTATGATCCTTCTATCCCTAGTTTCTTGAGGGTTTTTATCAAGAAAGGATGCTGTATTTTGTCAAATGCTTTCTCTGCATCTAGTGAGAGGATCATATGGTTCTTGTCCTTTCTTTTATTGATGTGATGAATCATGTTAATTGTTTTGTAGATATTGAACCAGGCCTGCATCCCAGGTATAAATCCCTCTTGGGCGTGGTGAATAATTTTTTTAATGTATTGTTGGAGCCGGTTGGCTAATATCTCGTTGAGGATTTTTGCATCCATATTCATCAGGGAAATTAGTCTATAGTTCTCCTTTTTAGTGGAGTCTCTGGTTTTGGAATCAAGGTAATGCTGGCTTCATAGAAAGAGTTGGAAGTTTTCCTTCCATTTCTATTTTGGAACACCTTCAAGAGAATAGTTGTTAACTCTTCCTTAAATGTTTGGTAGAATTCCCCTGGAAAGCCATCTGGCCCTGGACTCCTGTTGTTTAGGAGATGCTTGGTAAATATCAATCAATATAATATACAATTGTATTTTTATAATAACTTATGTTCAACTCATTTGTTATATTTAGAAAGGCTACAGCTGCATTACAAGATTTAAGTAACTATACTGTTTGTCACATTTTCATCTGCTGTCGAGAAGTTTATGGTGTGGTCCCTTTTTAAAATTTTTAAAAATATATATTACTTTTGAGAGACAGAGACAGAGACAGAGAGAAAGCAGGGGAGGGGCAGAAAGAGAGGGAGACACAGAATCTGAAGCAGGCTCCAGGCTCTGAGCTGTCAGCACAGAACTTGACGCGGAGCTCAAACTCACAGACTGTGAGATCATGACCTGGGCTGAAGTCAACCACTTAACTGACTGAGCCACCCAGGCGCCCCTAAGTGTGGTCCCTTCTATTAGACCATTTTACTGAACATGCTACAAGCCACAATTATGATAAAATTTATCTATAAATATTAATTTAGTTTTTCTATTAATAATCCTGTCTTCCAAGAAGGATAGACATTACCGTCATTCCTGTAAATACTGCATAAAATTTTAATGATAAAAATTATTATTTTTGTTTGTAAATATATATAATGTAAAATGTTACTGATGGTACAACATCACAGATGATAAACAAGAAAACCCCTTAACTCAATGCCCCTGCTATGGCTGAGCTAACTACATTTTTCTATTCTGACCTACTCGATGTGTTGCTCTAACAATCCCTGAATTTGGAGATGTTACTGTAAAAATGATCCCAATTTCTCAGGTTGTGGACCTACTGGTTTCTGGCATTTATCTCAAGGTTATATCAACCCATAGTGAGTGCACTGGAGAGAGAGGATGTGGTCTGCTCTCTAAAAATGTTTTGAGTGTCTTTGCTTCTATACTCCCTGGTGGTATCTTAATTGACCAAATAGTCACTCATTGATGTGCTCACTGAAGTGTATCTCTTCCAGAAGGTGTAAGAGATTCTGGTTTCCATTGTTTTATGTGTGGATTATTCCTTTGGGATCACTGAATTAGAACATACAAATGCCCTTTTCAAATGCAGCCGTGAAATGAGTCTGTATAGACGCCCATACAGGGAATCTGATCTGCCATAATGGTGACTGGACAATACAGTTACTCTAGGTCATGTATTAGCAGAGAAATCTAGCATTCATATGATGGTCACCAATGCCTGTTGAATGTGGTTAAATGTTTTAGGGTAACTAAAGAAGTTGTGAAGTAAAATTAAACAACCAGCCAGCTCTTTGATGGTGGGCAAAACAAACCTGGGGATCTACTCTCAGGACTTGGTGTGGTAGGTTGGGTGGGCTTGTTCCACAAATATTAGTGATGATGTTTTTCCCCTAAATACCCTGGTACAGCCTGCATGCCATCAATCTATATATTTGGTGTTTCTGTATAAAAACAAACAAACAAAAACAAACAAACAAACAAACAAACCTGAAGCAACTTTGATAGACTCAGCGGAGACCCTAAGAACCTAACGGACTAATGAACGGACAAAACGCTGCGCTGTACCAACTTACTGACTTGCTTGGACTCTCCGGGGTTCTATTTCTCACCATTTCATTAGCATAAATACCGTGGAGACCTCCGGCTCTTTCCAGGACTCGGACGCCTCAGGGAATAATTGGGTGATTTTTGGGGGTTCTCTTCAGTGATATGTAGGTGACAGCGCTGGGTGCCCCGTCTAGGAAACTGAGACCCTGCGATTCCATTTCTTCCATCCCAATGAACCCATGAAGAAATGGGTAGAACCATCGGTACAACCATCGATCTGTCTGCAGCTGAACGTCAACCACGCCAATGGGATCAATCCCCTATTCAATGCCGTGTAAGAAAAAAGGGAAGAGCCAGAGCCTGGTGAACAGCGTGATAATGATGTCTGCTTACACAGGCATGCCTCTCCTGAACAGCTGTAATTTTAGGATTCTCTGTTACGGAACCTAACCTGTTTACTGTATTGTGGAGGTAATAGGCAGAGAAATAAAGAAATAAAACTTGGGGCACCTGGGTAGCACGGTCAGTTAAGCGTCTGACTCTTGATCTCAGTTCAGGTCGTGAACTCATGGTTCATGAGTTGGAGCCCCAGTTATGTGCTGACAGCTCGAGTCTGGAGCCTGCTTGGGATTCTCTCTCTCCTTCTGTCTGCTTCTCCCCTCCTTGTGCTTATTCTCTCTCAAAGTAAATAAACTTAAAAAAAAAAGAAAAAGAAAAGAAAAGAAAAAAGAAAGATAAGAAAAGAAATAGGGGCACCTGGCTGGCTCAGTCAGTTAAGTGCCGGACTTCAACTCAGGTCGTGATCTCATGGTTCATGGGTTCAAGCCCCATGTCCGGCTCTGTGCTGACAGCTTGGAGTCTGGAGCCTGCTTCAGATTCTCTCTCTCTCTCTCTCTCTCTCTCTCTCTCAAAAATAAATAAATATTTTAAAAAACTTTAAAGAAATAAAAAATTACACTGATGATTAATTTCTAAAAACAACCAAAAAACCAAAACACTATGAAAATCCTGAGATTAAAAATGACTCTTAGCGGGGCGCCTGGGTGGCGCAGTCGGTTAAGCGTCCGACTTCAGCCAGGTCACGATCTCGCGGTCCGTGAGTTCGAGCCCCGCGTCAGGCTCTGAGCTGATGGCTCAGAGCCTGGAGCCTGTTTCCGATTCTGTGTCTCCCTCTCTCTCTGCCCCTCCCCCGTTCATGCTCTGTCTCTCTCTGTCCCAAAAATAAATAAAAAAACGTTGGAAAAAAAATGACTCTTAGCTTATAATTTATAGTTGTCACTGAAGAACAAAAGCCAAATGAAAGCATTTCTAAGCACAAAATAACTGACGAAACTTGCAGCAGTCTCTTGCAATTCGGGAAGAAGAAAAAAGACTGCAGAATGAAGTCCTGTCATATAAGTAGAAATTCTGAGTGCAGGGATCGGTTAATCTAGTTTAAATAAGATCAACCACCACAATTCTAGGGGAGAGTCACAATTCTTATTTTGTGGGGTTAAAATTTAGAACTAATGTATTGGATATCAATAGTACATAAGAAAAGATAACCACTAAAAACAGACAAATAGTGGGTAAATTTCAAAACTTCGTGGAAGAAAAATAGCAAGGAAACTTGAATTAATATAAAAAAGAATATAAAGTCATAAATTAATAGAAAAAGAGAAATTGAGTAAAATTTAGGAGAGCAGCATAAAGTAGCAAAACTAAATTACAATATATCTATAAATATAAATGTATACATTAATAGCTCTAGGAAGAGGACAAATATTAAAGAGACAGGTTATCGTGCAAATGAAAGACCAAGTCAACTATTTTATCATAGGCTTTAAGCTATATACCTGCAACATTTTATGTACAGTATTTCCAAACAAATACTAAAGAAGCATTGGCAAATGTATTACCAACTGGTGAGTTTTTATAGTTGATTTTCTTTAATTTTTATTTATTTATTTTGAGAGAAAGAATGGGAGCAGGAGAGGGGGGCCAGAAAGAGGGAGAGAAAATTCCAAGCAGGCTCTGAGCTGACAGCACAGGGCCAGATGCGGGGCTCAAACCCTTGAATCACGAGATCATGACCTGAGCCGAAATCAAGAGTCAGCTACTTAACCGACTGCACCACCCAGGTGGCCCTCATATGGGAAATTTTTAACGGCTTCCTCAACATCACTGATTTCAACCGGGGTGAATGAAGGAGAAAGCTGATGTAAGGGTCACGGAGAAACTGAAGGAAGAAAGAAATACCAAGAAGAGACGCCAAGGCCCAAGAGAAGATCTTAAGAGAGATCTGAACGAAAACACAAGTAAGTACTCATTTCTTAATCGCAAATGGAGCCAGAAGACAGTGGTAGAGAATTTCAATGTGCTGGGGGGGGGGGGGGCGGGATATGAAACCCTGGAAGAAATAAGAAATCTATCCATGCCAAACCGTCTCCTAAGAAGTGTAAACAGAGACTGAAACCAACAGACCTCTCCTAGTGGCATTTATAAGGAAGGTAAAAGTTAAATGAGGCTTTTTGATAGAAAATAAAGTGGTTGCAGACAGTGGGTATATACAAGGGCCAACAAGGAACCTTGGGCCACGTAAAATAATAATACCTAAATCAGCGTTAAGAGAACGTAATAGAACATCTAATTCAGCCAGAAAAAGAAAAAGGAAGTTTCCCTCTCGCAAAATCCAAGCCAGTTTGGGCATCAAAGTACAGGTTGATGCATTATAACCCACCGAATAAATTAGGAGTCGTTGCCTTCACACTGACAGAAACAAAGAAACAAATACAAAGTGCGAGAGGGAAGGGAAGTTACACAGTTTCAAAGTCACCCTGCACAGCCAATGTTAATTATAAGGAGAAAAGGGGTAATTTGAGGGAAGTGTTGGAGGAGGTCATGAAGCGGACATGACAGCCAGTCGACCTGTGGCTGGACCCCGGCCGTCTATGGTCCTCGTACCCCTCCCATTCCTAGAATATGCGTGTCGCTTGTCCTGCCCCTCCCGGAAGCTGCCCCAAGGACACAGCCCTGAGAGTGACGTGGTGCTGACACCAGCTGTACAGGCAGTGCATGTGACAGAACTCCGTCCAGGACACTTTAGACACTTACAGATTTGGGCGTGGGGCAAGGATCTCATCTTGTGGCGCCCAAGGCAAACCTCAGATGTAAGTTCCCTTGTCAATTACACCTGCCACCTACCTATGGTAGGTGGCGGCCTCTGTCTTCCCTCTCTTCCTGCCCCGCACCCACAGGGATGATCTGACACCATTCAGGTCTCACCCAGGAGGCCCCCAAGGGTGTGCACCAACAGTTGGCTGTATGGGAACAGGGACACCCTGAAAACCCCGCTGCCTCAGCTCTCTTGCTTCAGGGACTGAACTGAGCACATCGCGGCAGAGAGACGCTCTGGGGAAGCGAGGACAGGGGATGGGAAAGTGTTGTGGTGCCTGACAGTGAGACAGACACAGTGTCCCCAGCCTCCCCACCACCCTCACCTCCAATACAGAAGAAAGTGAGAGCACAGTCACAGGAACCTCAGTCAGCAGGGCGGCCCCCGTTCAGGACACTCTCCTGATGACAGAAAACATTCTCTCTGAGCTTATTGATACAACTGCCAAGATCTAGAAAAATGCCAGGAGGTCATGCAGGTATGGTTGGTGTTGCCATGGGATATGGGGCCTGGGAGAAGGGGCATGATGGTATTTCTCCGAGTCAGGAAATGGAAGAAGTGAGCAACCTCGCCACCCACCTGCCCTCTGGCAGCACCTGTGTGATGCTTGGGGGTTCTGGGCACTCACTGCCTGATGGACTGGGTCATTCTATCCTGCATCCAGGCTTGACCTGGGGACCTCCCTGGGTGTGCTAGACCCAGGAAATCCATAGAGGAGAAACAAAAATTCTTAGGAAGCTGGGAGTGAGACAGAGCCCTGTGTTTGAAGACCCAGAGGGAGCCACATTCACTGCAGGAATGGAAGCCAAGATTCTCCAGTTCTTTCTCCAGCCCTTGGTATGGGGCGCTGATACCAATGCTGAGCCCAGTCATGGGGCAAGATATTTATGATGTTGGACAATTCATTGTTGATCTTGAGGAAACTGATAAATCTTGGGAATGGGTACAGGTTGTGGGAAAGACCCAAGAAACAGAGGAAGCTCTGAAGGCCAAAACCTCCCCACCAATGGAAAAGGACTGGTAAAATAACCTGGAAGCAAACTTGGTTTGACCTCCTTGCTATAGGAACCCCACCTGAACATGTAGACAGGCAACTCAAGTCTCTGTTGGCCTTAAAACCTGAGGAACAGCTCATACCTGCCTCATCTGCCCCTACAACCCCTGATGTACCCCCTGTTCCAGCAGAGTCCTCAGGAATACAGTCCCATTCGGCGTGGGGACCAAGACTGCCAAGATTGGAGGTGATGGGAGGCCTCATGTTGAGCTCACTATTCTCTCATCCTCCAGAAGTGAACAAAATATGGCACCTCTGATGGATACTGGAGCTGGATGTCCTCTAATATGTGGTACCCCCTGAAGTTTTCAGGTCCCCTCAGAGCCATGGATGTTTATGGGGTCAAGCAGTTATAGTCAGGAACATCCTTTGGCACTGAAAAGCGGGTGTTCTTCCCCATGAAAAGAAGAGGTTTTTACCTCTCCAATACCAAGGAACACATTGGGCACAGGGATCCTACAAGGTCAAACTCTGCAAACCTCTGTTGGTGAAGTTGGCCTCCAGCTTAGAGTAACAAACCAGAGCTGAGGGGAAACGCCAGCTGGGAACCAGTAAGCCTGCCCCTCAGCCCCATGAAGGGTGGTGGTGTCAGATGATATAAATTGCCTGGGATGAGAGGCATTAGGAGATAGGAGAAGCCAAGAACTGTACCACGTGGTTATTATAAACGCTGCTTAACTGCTTTCAACAGCCTGATACGGTCACAAAAAAGATGGCCCATGGTGGATGATGGTGGTAGGACTATTGAGACCTGAACAAGGTAGTGCCCCTTCCATGCATCTGTGCCCAACACTGCCGTCATCTTCGTTACCTTGGCCATAGTCTTAGGAAGGTTCCATGCTGGGCTGGACTTAGCAAATGAATTGTCATTGTACCCTTGGCCACTGAGTCACAAGATCAATTTGCCTTCAAGTGGGAAGGACATCAATGGACCTTTCAAATGCTCCCCCAAGATTATTGGCACAACCCTACCATGTATCAAAATGGCAGTGTAGGACCTATCCCCATTCTCCTTCTCCACATCAGTAAAATGGGCCCAATTACATTAATGGTATAATGTTAACTTACGGAGACTTGTCTCTGCTTCTGGACACCCTGCAGGATTTGCTGGAATATTTATGAGGATGATAATGGGCCACGAACCCACAGAAAATTCAAGACCAAGGCACGGCCAGACCATAAGTTTTTGGGAGTCACATGTTTGGGTAAGCTGCATTGTTGTCCCAGTAGTTGTGATTGATAAGGTGCAAACTTATCTGACCCTTGAAAATGTGAAAATGTGAAAGAGGATTTGGGGTTTGAAGGACTCTTATTCCTCATGTGGCACAGTGCCATGATGCCTTCCACAGCCTAGAAAGGGTACATGTGGGACTGGGGATCAAAGGAGCAAGCCACATTTGAAAAGGCAAAAATAGGGGCGCCTGGGTGGCTCAGTCGGTTAAGCGTCCGACTTCGGCTCAGGTTGTGATCTCGCGGTCCATGAGTTCGAGCCCCACGTCGGGCTCTGTGCTGACACCTCAGAGCATGGAGCCTGTTTCAGATTCTGTGTCTCCCTCTCTCTGACCCTCCCCTGTTCATGCTCTGTCTCTCTCTGTCTCAAAAATAAATAAACTTAAAAAAAATTTTTTTTAAAGAAAAGGCAAAAATAGCAAGGAAGCAGATTAAAACTCTGGGCATCTTCCTAGTAGGGCTACCATTTAAGTTAGAGGTGTCTGTGATTCTGGAAGGTGTGGGTCAGGTGCTGTGGCAGAGACCAGAGGAGAGAGTGCTCCTAGGGTTTTGGTCTCAGCTCTGGAAGGAGACAGGAAGCAGATATACCCACATAGGGGACCAGCTCCTAGAGGTGTGTCCCGTGTTCCTCCAGGTAGAGTAGCTTGACTGGTGATCACTCACGAGCTCTGACCACAAACCCTTTGAATTGACAGTTGGGCTGTCCTCAAGAGATTAACCCTACGGCTTGGACAATGGGAATCCAAGGGGTGGATGATCGTGAATAAGTTCTTGTAAGGCCATGATGCACGTGGGAAGACATTTGGGTCAGCCTGCAGGAGCCTGGGGCAGTCGTCACTGTCTTCCATGTCCCAGCTCATAAGGCACTGACACCTCCTGGAATCAGGAAGCTGATGCCCACGCTGAGGTACCAACCCTAACAACTGACCCCTTCAGTCGACATAACAGATTGGGCACATGGGAAGGAAGAGTGGCCATCATTGCACCCAGGTGGATGGCATATTGCCAAGGATGCCAGATTGTCCTAGAAATTCAGTGACATGGTTACTGCAGTAACAGCATGTCCTGTGGGTTCTAAACAATGCCGTCCGCCAGAGTTCCCACAAGTAAGGCATGGACGAACGGATTACATTGGGCCCTCCCTCTGAGTGAGGGTTCTAAACATACCTTGGTTTGTGTAGACATGCTGAAGAAGCTTGGACAGATGTGGATCAGGAGCTAGCTAGGGAAATCTGTGTAGGAAAAGGGGCTTTATAATCAAGTGTTTTTCAAGTTGAATCTCCAAGTCATCCCAGACTACTCAGTCTCTACTGCAATTCCCCCGTCCTGCTATAGGCTGGACCTGTTGAACCACGCCATACCCAGTGGAACATACACCACTTAAAAAAGGAAGGGGTTGGAGGTCCTGGTCTGACATATGTCACCCGCCAGTCCCTCTCTTCACACGTGACAATCCTGACTTTCCCAGCCAACATGCATGGTATGAACAACCAGGTCAAGTTGCTAAGACGGCCAATGTCCCTCTTCCCTTCTCAAGTCTGGGTGGGCATATTCTGTTCTCCACGCATACTATCATTGCCATTGCCTTTGTTTCCTCCACTGGCCCGGAGGACATTGTAGCACATATGGAAGACCTTACTAAATTCACCCAGCAAGCCTTGAGTGATAGACAAAGCCTGTCCTTATTGAACCCTGAAGGGTCTCTAATGAGAAAAACTGTCCTCCGAATAGGATGGCCTTGGACATTAGTACTGCCTCTTGAGGAGGCTCACGTATCATTATCCGAAGAGAATGTTGTGTGTTCACACTTGAGGAGTCTGTTAAGGTGTCATCTTTATTAAATTACATGTGGGCACGAGAGAAGACCTTGAGCAATCTTATCCCCAGCCTAGAGGACTTAATAAATCAGTGGTTCACATCATGGAGCTCTTGGTAGAAAAAGTTGTCACTGATTTTAGGAATCACCGCCTTAATCTGTGTTTTCTCTTGTATGTGTCTGTTTTGCTGCTGCCCAAGACTAGCCTCCTATGTAAGTTCCTTGCTTATTACACCTGTCACCTGCCAGTCTAGAGTGGTCACCTCTTTCTCCAGTCTCTCCCTGCCCTCCATATACAGCGGCTGATTTCAGATCTCACCTGGGAAGCTCCCAAGGAGGTTTCGAACCAAGGAGAAGTCTGAAAGTCTCTTGATCAATTAATCACCAATAATGGGGTGAACCTGTGTGACACCTGAGAAGATGCAAATGTCCATCAACACTCCAATCACTAAATATTGTGGAAATTCACACAACGATGACAATGAACTAACTACCCATAGAGCCAATACAGTGAACGAATTTTAAAACTATGTTGCACAAGAAACAAGTCACTGTAGAATATTCATAAATTGATCCATTGGATTCCATTTAAAAATACTTGAAAAAAGAAAGCCTAACCAAACATATGGGCTTGGGTTTCATACGTTCAGAATCATAAAGGATAGCAAGGGGTATTAATGCAGCTATCTGGCACAGTGTTGGTCTTTGGGAGGAAGAGAGGACACTGAATAAGCAACAAACAGGGGATTTCAAATGTAGTAGTAATATTGCATTATTTTAGCAGGGATGTGGGTTCCATCATGATGATTACATAACCAGTTGGTATGTCTGCAATATACCAGAATATGTTTTTGAAAGGTTACTTTGGCTGTTGGATGGATTATTGGCTACAAGAGTGGAAGAAGGAAGACCAGCTGGAAAGGTACTGTAGTAATTCTGCCAAGAGATGATGTTGGCCTGAACTAAGGCGTTGGCAATGGAGACAGAGCAAAGTACATGGCTAAAGTGTGTATTTGGAAGGTAGCACCAATTGACTTTCCACATGAAAATGATGCAAATACTGATTAAAAGGGAGATGTGTCAAATGACTCCAAGTTTTTAGCTTTGATGACTGGAGGGTGTTATCCCATTGGAATTAATTCCTTACGGAGAGGTTGACAAGCAAGAGAGAAGAACAGATGGAAGAAATGAACATCTCATGAACAGTAAAAGGGCTGGAATCTAGAGCACAAGTCTAAGAGCCAGCCTTGGATAGGAACAGACGATATTTCTGGAATATAACAAGAGGGCAGAGGAAGTCCCCATCTAAAAGCTCCCATTTTGTCAATGAAGCATAAGGTGAACCCATTGTCTGATAAAAGGGAGCAATGGAAGTTTGGAAGAAAGAGGAGAAGATATGTAGAAATTTTTTTTTATCATTTTCAGCAGTTTCAAATGATTATTTGATTCATCCAAGTCCTTGTGATCAATATTAACTGTAAACTTTACCTTGTAACAAATTTTCAAGGACAGTGGTTCTCAAAGTGCTGTTGAAAGACACCTGGGGGCCGCGAGACCTTTTTAATGAGGTCAAAATTATTTTATTACTATTACTAAGATGTCATTGAGATTTTCCCACCCTCATTCTCTCATGAATTTGCAGGGGACTGTTCCGGAAGCATAATGAGGTGTGGTGATCTCATTGCTCTGATGAGTAGAGGGATTAGTATTTGTGCATTCTAGTGTTTTCATTTTAAATATAGTAAGTATTAGTATGTATAACCTATATTAGTAAAATCTCTTTATGGTCCTCAATCATTTTAAGAGTAGAAAGAGTCTTGAGGCCAAAATTTTGAGAAATACTGTTTTAGATAAATTATCTTGTCCTTAACATTATGGAAAAGTTTATTTCTTTAAGAGAAATGTTTCTTCCAGTTAACAAATGATTTATATGAAAAATAGAAAAGACAAAGCCTTATTTGAAACACTGATGCTTAGTCATTACATGTTATTTTGTAAAAGAGCTTATAGAAGCCTCCCCTAACGTTTATTTTCCAGGGTCCAATATTAATTTTCACAGAAGGTCTATTGGCTTTTTATGGAATCATTCTCATGGCAAATTCTCTACTCCCACACTTTAGTGTGTTTGCATGCAAATACGCAGGTGCCACCTTGACCAGGAACACTGTATTTTAAAAGACTAAACCAATGTCATCTCTCCCTAACCTTCCAGGACTCTATATCCCCTTTCCCTGACCTATATTGCCCCAACACAATTGCCACTTGATACATCACTGTTTATGAACCAAAAAGTAGATGATCACTAGACACCAAATCTTCCAGTGCCTTGATCTTGAACTTCCAGGCTCCAGAACAATGAGAAATAAATGTTTGCATACAAATGAAATGTTTACCCAGACTATGGTATTTTCATTAAAGCAGCCAAAAAGGATTAAGATAGGGCCACACTTTCCTGGTGTTTTGTTTTGTTTTGTTTTGTGAAAACTGGACATTTTAATAGTACAACATGTGGCTCTAGAAATTAGATTCTGTCTTCTGCAGTTTGTGATTTCTTTTTTATTTGCCAAGACATGCTGTGGTCAATTTGTTTAGTAACTTCTGCCAATTGTATTTGTAGAGACTATATTCTTTGTTGCGTGTTGTCACTAAGTCTCTGTTTCTTACCTTTCATTCATTGAGGTGTTTGACAGAGATTTCCTTCATTTCCAAAGAAATCTGTCTTTGCGGATTGGCTGTGCAATTGAGATTCTCTTTCAACACTCATCTAGGCTAGTGCTGAGCCCAAGCACAGCCCAAACGAATGCTTAGGGTCTTTTTAGTTCTTTGCTGAGCATGCATCTTGGCCTGGATATGTGCATGATTTTTTAAAGTCCCTAATATGCTATACACGGTTATTTTTGAATGCCCTAAACTTCCCAAAGAACCTCCTTTTTTCAAATTTTCCTTTCAGGCTTCAGGCAGACCGCTCCTTGTCTCAACTGTAATTTTGTGCCATAGACACCTTCAGATTGTTCATCACCTAAAAATTCTGTACCTAATTCTGTATGGGGTTCTCCACACCAACAAGCAATTATCAGACACCAGCTGGGGTCCTACCATTCAACCCAATCTGATATGATCTACCCAGAGATAGCATCGGACCCCACAAGTTAAGGGCACTGCTCTATAACCACCCACCACCCATGTTAGATGTCGACCAAAACTCCAGGTTGTCAGCTTTGCTAGCCAACAGCCGATTGCTTGGAGGTTCCCAAGCCCACCTCCTGTGGTTGGATTAAGGTGCTAGAACTGCTCACAGAACTTAGAGAAACATTTTACTCTCCAATTCACCAATTTATGGTAAAAGGGTGTACCTTGGAAGCAGCCAGATGGAAGAGGTATATAGGCCATGGGGAAAGGGCATGGGCCTTTACACTGTCTCCAGAGAGCCATTCTGTCCACAGGTTTACCAACTCAGAAACCCCCAGAATCCTGTCCTCTGGGGTTTTTGTGGAGACCTCATGAAACAAGCAGGAATGATTAAGTCATTGGCTATTGGCATTGAATTCTATCTCCATTCTGTCACACCTCCCCTGGGGTCAGGGGGCGGGACCAAAAAATCCCAAACCTCTAATCACCTGGTTGTCTCCACTGCCAACCAGCCCCCTTATTAACATGACAAAAGACCCTTTAATTGCGCTCCTCCCTTAGCAAATTCCAAAGGTTTTAGTTTTGTGCCCAGAATAGCCAAAGACCAACTATGTGTTTCTTATTATAAACCACCATAGCACACCCCCTTCCAGTACTTTTGAACTCTGGAAACAGCTTTTCAGGCATCAGTGAGTTCTGAGCTAGGCAAACCAGAGACAGAACTTGGGGTCAGTTCTTCAGGTAGCTTCCGGACAGGTTAGAGAAGACATAATAATTCGTTATTGTGTTCTGGTCTTCTGCCTCTGGAACCAAGGACAAATTTCCCACTCTGGGAACAAGGACCAACATCCTTTTTTTTTTTTTTTTTTTTTTTTAATTTAAATTCAAATTAGTTAACAGACAGTGTAGTCTTGGCTTCAGGAGCAGAACCCAGGGATTCATCTCTTACCTATGACACCCAGTGCTCATCCCAACAAGTGCCCTCTTTAATGCCTGTCCCCCATTTAATCCATCCACCCACTCACCCCCTCCAGCAGCCCTCACTTTATTCTGTGTTATTTAAGTGTCTCTTCTGGTTTGCCTCCTTTTCTGTTTTTCTCTTATTTTTCCTTCCCTTACCCTACATTCATCTGTTGAGTTTCTCCAATTCCACATATGAGTGAAATCATATGATGTCTGTCTTCCTCTGCCTGACTTATTTCTCTTAGCATAATACCCTCCAGTTCCATCCACATTTTTGCAAATGGCAAATCTTCATTCTTTTTGATCGCCGAGTAGTATTCCATTGTATATATAAACCATATCTTCTTTATCCATTCATCCATCGATGGAAATTTGAGCTCTTTCCATAATTCAGCTATTGTTGATAGTGCTGCTATAAACTGGGAGTGCATGTGCCCTTTCTAATCAGTATTTTTGTATTTTTTGCATAAATTCCTAGTAGTGCAATTGCTGGGTCATAGGGTGGTTCTATTTTTAATTTTTTGAGGCACCTCCATACTGTTTTCCAGAGTGGCTACACCAATTTGCACTCTCACCAGCAGTGCAAAAGGGTTCCCTTTCTCCACATCCTCGCCAACACCTGTTGTCTCCCAACATGGGCCAACATCTTTAAGGCTGGTGCCAAACCCGGGATGGGGTGGGGCCTGACAACGTGAAAAATGCCGCAAGACTTCCCTACCGTTTTCATGCTCTCTTTTCCTAAATTCAGTGTTTGTTCGGTTGCTATAAACCTTTGACCGTTCTCTAGAGTTCTGACAAAATTGGTTCTGATAGTTTCTGCTCCTTTTTCAATGTTTCTATGGCAGGATTGAATCTCAGGACTGCCTGCTCGATCATTTTCCTGACACCGCTTTGCTAGCGATTTTTTTAAGTAGTTTATTTCCCTGTGTCTTGCCAGGAAACTGGGACTGGTGAAGGTAACACAGGACCAAATACCGTTATGAGTTTTACTGAAATTAGATGTTTCACAGATACCAACTGCGCTTCTTTGGGGAAATTTTCTTATGGAGATTCCACTGAATATAGGACCACAACATGATTGTTGCAAAAGGAGTAACTCCAGATTTAGAGTGAATATAACTGGGTTATGGTGCCTTGACTTCCTCAGGGAGCCTCCAAAAGCCACGCAACACTGCGAGCCTGTTTTCTCGAAGACGTTGGCGATCATAATCACCTAATATTCTTCTAAACATATGCTGGAAAGGACACAGGAAAAAGAATCTGAGAGGATTATTAACATATAATGTTCTATTAAGATAATTTATCAAAAATAATACCAACGATAATACTTTTACTTAAGTATTACTGCAATTTCTATCATAGTCTGTCTCCATCATACTTTTCAATTTTTCATATCACAGTGACTTTGTTGAAATGACACAGTGTTTCTCAGGGAAAGCATCTGGTCCACTTACTGAAATGTCCTGAAGTAGAAGAAAGAAACACATAGAAGGAAGAACCCCAGTGGGTCTGTCACCAAATCTACGAGTCCACTGGCGTTTCACACATTGACTTTATTTTCCAGGGGTGCTCGTAAGTGAAAGAAGAAAAAGAGGAACCCAGGAAGGTCAGAACCAGTGAATTATTTAGGTTTGATTCAGCAAAGTTCACTTTATTCCATTTAAAAGCGTTCAGAGACCTTATCTCAAAAAGTCTTTGCATTTAACTAGACAGTTTGGACATTTGAGTTTACATAGGGCAAACCATCCCCTTGCATATGGAAGCAAGTCAAAGGTAAAGGAAATCTGCTCATTAAATGTATGAGATGAAAATACCCACAAGGCAGTTTTAATGCAGTAAAAATACAGTCTAGGGTTTCTAAATGAGCTCAGTGTATGAGGCGTTAAAACCGAGCTGCTGTGCCTTTTCCTGAAATGTGAATTAGTCAGAAGGATTCTCAAACTTGAGCTTCCCAGGAGAAGGTTAGCTTGTTTGGGTTAAAACCTGAGAAGTGACCATTTCCAGTGGTGAAGGCCATTGTCCGCACACCAGAGCGATACCCTAGCGATAAAAGATCATTTTAAAATGTCCTTCTTCAGACACATTTTGAAACTTAATTTGAAATTTCCAATCACATCAAAAGGTAGAGAGAACAGTGAAATAGATCGCCACTAATCTCCTACCAAAATCAACACTTACTTACACTTTACGAATCTTCTTTTGTCTGGACTCTCCTGTGCCCCTGTCCACACACATGCACACTCACACACAGTAAATTAATTTGAAGCAAATGCCAGTCGACCCGTAGTCATCCATGAAGACTCCAGACTGTTTCTCTTAAAGGTTAGAAATCTACTTTTTTTTCAGGTTTAAACAAATTTATTTATCTAAAAACAGGTTAGTTGACATACAGTATAGTATTGGTTTCAAGAGTAGGACCCACTCAATACAAATTAAAAAAAAATTGGGGCGCCTGGGTGGCTCAGTTGGTTAAGCAACCGACTCTTGATTTCAGCTCAGATCATGATCTCACAGTCCTTGAGTTCGAGCCCCACATTGGGCTGTGTGCCGACAGCTCGGAGCCCGGAGCCTGCTTCTGATTGTGTGTCTCCCTCTCTCTCTCTCTGCCCCTCCCCCGCTCATGCTCTGTCTCTCTCTCTCTCTCTCAAAAATAAATAAACAATAAAAAAAAGAGAGAGAGAGAACCCACTGATTCATCTCTTACATGGAACACCTAGTGCCCAACCCAAAAGTGTCCTCCTTAATGCCCATCGCCCATTTAGCCCATCTCCCCACCACCTCCCTTCCAGGAACCCTCAATTTGTTCTCTGTATTTAAGAGTCTCTTATGATTTGCCTCCCTCCGTGTTTTTATCATCTTTTTCCTTCCCTTCCCCTCTGTTCATCTGTTGTTTTTCTTAAATTCCACATATGAGTGAAATCATCTGATATTTATCTTTCTCTGACTTATTTCGCTTAGCATAATATACTTTAGTTCCATCCATGTCCATGCAAATGTCCTTTTTTTTTTTAATTTTTTTAATGATTATTTATTTTTGAGAGGAAGAGAGACAGAATGAGTGAGGGAGAGGCCGAGAGCGAGGGAGACACAGAATGTGAAGCAGGCTCCAGGCTCTGAGCTATCAGCACAGAGCCCGACACGGGGCTGGAACTCACAAGCCATGAGATCATGACCTGAGCCGAAGTCGGGCGCTTAACTGACTGAGTCACCCAGGCGCCCCGAGATGTCATTCTTTTTGATCGCTGAGTAGTATTCCATTGTATACATATACCACAACTTTATCCTTTCATCAGTCAAGGGACATTTGGGTTTCTTCCATAATTTGGCTATTGTCGATAATGCTGCTATAAACATTTGGGTACGTGTGCTCCTTCAAATCAGCACTTACCCAGGCATCTGGGTAAATACCTAGTAGTGCAATTGCTAGGTCATAAGGTAATTCTATTTTTAGTTTTTCAGAGATCTATTTTTCAATATAACTTGGATACCATTATAACTAAAAAATAATAATACTTTAGTATCTTTAAATATTCAATCAGTATTTAAGATTTCCCCATTGAGTCATTTTTTAAAAATTGATAATTTGAATGAGAATCTAAGTAAGGTTCACATATTACACTTGCTTGGTGTGTCTTTTAAGGTTATTTTAATCTACCAGAGTCTCCGTCTTTCTGTATTTGACCTTGTAATGTGTTTATTGAAGATACCAGTTAGTGTTCTTGTAGAATTCTCCACCATCTGAATTTTACAATCCCACATGTCCTTCTGTCATTTCGTACGTTCCTGTGGCACCTATGTGTCTCCTCAACTTGTAGTTGAGTTTATGTTCTTGAACGAATTCAGGTTGATTTTCATAAGAAGCAGTTCGGGGTCATACTGAGTCACAGAAATATAAAGCATGGGCTGCAAACTTCAGTAGATCATGCAAGAAGGTTTATTTTTTTAATTTTTAATTTTTTTTTATTTGAGAGAGAGAGAGAGAGAGAGAGAGAGAACAGTGGGAGGGGCAACGGGAGAGGGAGAATGAATCCAAGCAGGCTCCACGCTCAGCACAGAACTTGATGCGGGGCTTGATCCCACAACCCTGGGATCATGACCTGAGCTGAAATCAAGAGTTGGACGCCCAGTCAACTGAACCACCCAGGAGCCCCATGGATGAAGGTTTAGATCATAGGGTCAAGAAAAAATGTCAATTCAGTATGGGGGGGAAAATGATGATACATAGAGAGGCTGCAAATCTTAGTTCACAAACCTCAGAGTTACAAAAGATCACTTTTCCCCCCCATAAATCAGCATAAATTCTGACTTCAAGCTCCCTGTCTCCAGGCTGGCAGAAACATTAACTACCATTTACCATCAGTTTGGCAGAATGAGAACTTACAGTCAAAACTAAAGTTTCTGTGAAAGAGCAAAGAGATGTCATATTCCTGCACATTTGCATTTGTAAAGTGAATCACACCCGCCCTCCAGCGATGATTCCCTGCCTCCTTCACAAATCCCACTGTGCATATTTGCATATGCAAATGCAATTAATACCTAGAAGTGGGACTCCTGGATTTCAAGGGTGAAATCTAAATATTTAGGGATCTTATCTCGTTCCCTCCTGAAACATTGCTTTGGCTTAGCTTCCCTAATTATCCCCATTCCTGGAAACAGTGTTCATAGTCAATTTCTTAAGCAGAAAAGAAATTACAAAGTGCCAGTTTCTTCCATATACGCAACCTGGCTGTATTATCATAATCATCCTATGAGTTAGGCAGGCTACTGTGAAGTCACCGTGAAGCTCCACACAGTTTCAGGTTAGAAACCGTTGGTTGGACTTGAATCTGTCCTACTCCCAAACTGGTCCCCTTTGGTAACTAGGGCAAGTGCTGCTCTCCTCAGGGCAAGTGCTGAGCGATGGCTTTTAGGGGAGAGCAGACAAACAGGCGAGGCTTTTAGCAATTGCTGAGAAGTCACAAGGTTTAAGTGTGTAGGTTTATAGATCCCTGCGGTGTGGGGAGCCTGAAATGATAGCAAGGATCTCAATGACCTTTATCTGAACTTCCAGATGGGGGACTTAATTCAAGAATCAAAATTCCACATAACAACACTTTAAGAGATTTTCATCTAACATATTTTCTGGCCAAGAAAGTGTGTGTGTGTGTGTGTGTGTGTGTGTGTCTGTTTAAAATAGTTAATGCTTTCATCCCTCAAGGCTGCAAGTCTTGTTTCAGTTACTTTCTGAAATGAGTGTTGTTTGAAGAACTTCACACTGTTTTTCCTTATTTGTCCCTACAAACAAATAAATCACTCTTTCCCAGCAAGTTCCGCGTTCCGTTTGTGACAAATTTCCAAACCTGACTCACTGAAAAATGGGAGGGTTTATTTTTCTTTCCCTTTTGTGAACGAGGCATGGAGTCGGAAATTGCCTTCAGTGACAAATTCCTTTCGTCCCTAATCCCTCACAGAAATACGGTAGTGAACTACAAGTGACAGAGGGTTCAAAGAAACAGGTGATCTCAGCCTTATACATAAAACCTATCTTGAAACATAGGAGTAACACAGAAATGCTTACCTCATAGCTTTTTTGTTTTAATTGGGCTTAAGTGGCTTTGCACGTGAAACAAAATACAACAGTATTGAGTCTTCCAATTATTTCATCACCCATAATTTGCCTAACATACCAATCACTCACTTAAAATGTATAATTCACGATTTTTGGTGAATTACATTATTAATTTCTAAAAATTGCCATACAATACATACAACATAAATTTCTCAGGTGAACTGTTTTTCAGTTGCATCTCGGTGGCATTAATTACATTCACGATGTTGTGGAAAATCACCCGTAACCGTTTCCAAAACGTTTTCATTTATTTGGAATAGAAACACGGTTAGCTTTAAATATTAATGCCCCATCTGCCTGTCCTGTAATTTCTGTCCCTAGAATTTGCCCATCTCGGTACTTCACACAAGTGAAGTCACTTATAAGTTGTTTTATAATGTGTTTTGTTTCCATTAATCTCCAGATCTTTTCTAATTTCTTTTTTGATTTATTCTTTGACGTAAGAATCTCGTTTAAGAGTCTTGATTTCCACATATGTTTGAATTTTTCCCTTTTCCTTCTGCTACTCGGTTCTAATTTCATTTCACTGTGATTGAAGACTTTTTTTTTAATGTCAATGTCTTTAAATGTACTAAGACTGATTTGTGGAGGTGCCTAGGTTGCTTAGTCGGTGAAGTGTCGAACTCTTGGTTTCAGCTCAGGTCATGATCTCACTGTGGGTTCGAGTCCCATGTCAGGCTCTGTGCTAACAGCTTGAAGCCTGGAGCCTGCTTTGGATTCTCTCTATCTCTTTCTTTCTCTCTCTCTCTTAAAAATAAATAAACATTAAAAAAAATTTTTAACTGATTTGTGGCCTAAAATGCAATCTATTCCAGAGAATGTTCCTTGTGCATGAGAAGAATGTATACTCCACTGTTAGGGGTAGTTTTCTGTTAGGGCTGATCGGTTTGTAGGGTTGTTCAAGCCCCTTATTTCCTCAGTGATCTTCTGTCTGGATGTTTTATCCATCATCAAAAGGAGGGCATTGAAGCCCCCACCATTATTATGTTACTATTTATTTCTCCCTTCAATTCTGTCCATTTTTGCTTTGTATATTTTGGGGGTCCTTTGTTAAGAGTACATATGTTTATAGTATTGTATCTTCTTGCTCTAGTGATCCTTTGTCAATGTACAATGTTTTCTTTGTTTATTGTAAATCTGTTTATTCAGAGTCCATTTTGTCTGACATTAATACAGCCACACTGCTCTCTTTGGTTCCGCTTTGCATAGAATACATTTTTCCATCCTTTTACTCTCAATCTCTTTGTCTCCTTATATCAAAAGTGAGCCTCTGGGTGTCCAGGTGGCTGTCAGTTAAGTGTCTACTCTTGATTTCAGCTCAGGTCATGATCTCATGGTTCATGAGTTCAAGCCCTGCATTGGGCTCTGCATCAATAGCATGGAGTTGCTTGGGACTCTCTTTCTCTCTCTGTCTCTGTCTCTGTCTCTCTCTCTGCCCCTCCCCTGTTCATGTGCGCTCTTTCTCTCTCTCAAAATAATTTTTTTTTAAAAAGTAAAGTTTTTTTTAAAAAATGCGTCTCTTAGAAATGGCATACAAATGGATCCTGGCTGCTATATTTTATTCCAATCTATCAATATATAACTTTCAATCACAGAATTTATTACATTTCAACTTAATGTAACTACTGATAAAGATTTACATCTCCCATTTAGCTTTTTGTTTTCTGTATGTCATAATATTTCTTTTCAATTTCTCCATTCTGACATTTTATATTTTCTTGAGCTTCATTTTGATTCTTTTCTTCTTCCTCCCTTGTATATTTTTTAAGTTATTTTCTTAGTGGTTAATGGGAGGTTTACAACTGACATCTTAAACATATTAACAATCTAGTCTGACTGTCATCAACCCAGTTTTAATAGTACACAAAGCACTCTTCCTGTATATTTCCATGCCTCCCCTTTTATTTTATTATTTTCACAGATAATACGTTTATATATTGTACAGCCATCAGTGTTCGCATAATCTAACATCTTCTTCTCTTTCAAACTTTTTTAAAAAAAAGTATTCCAAAGCTTTCTGGCATTAGTTTTTAAAATTCTTTCAAGTACATATTTCATTTAGTCTGTAGCTTCTTAAATTATTAAGCAGAACACCATGCGTAAATTTGACTTTACTCCATGAACAAGTTAATTTACATCCCATTACATGGGAGACAACATAAAGCCTGGGACATAAAATGAAATCACTGTTTTACCCAGTGCATTAATATTCTTCTTAGGTTGGGAAGTTTCCATTAAATCTGAAAACTATCAGGGAGAAATAAGCAGATGATGGAAAGACACTCCAACTTATGTAGGCATGAAAAGTGGAGCCATAAGCTGGTAATTAGAATACAATACCAGCCCGACTTCTTCAGGACCTGAAGGAAGAAATTAATGCTGTCAAAATTATGATTCCATTTAGAAAACACAGAAAGAAAGCTGTAAAAACATGGAACTTTAATGGACCATTACTGTTTCTTCTAGTTTTATGCATCCTTAGATTGTAACAACTCCCTATGTCCATCTTAAATGTTCCTTTCATGCAAAACTAGGTGTTTTATTATCTCAAATGTTTACTTTTGCAGGAGGGGAAATTCTTTCCATATATCTTTATATATATATATATATCTATAAAGATATAGATATATTTAGATATATATAATATATAGATATATATTTAGATATATAATAGATATATATATCTATATCTTTATAGATATATATGTGTATGTAAGTTTATTCATTTATTTTGAGAGAGAGAGAGAGAGAAAGCGCAAGTGGGGGAAGGGCAGAGAGAGGGAATCCCAAGCAGGCTCTGCACTGTCAGCGCAAAGCCCGATGCAGGGCTGGATCCTACAAACTGTGAGATCATGACCCGAGTCAAAATCAAGACTTAGATGTCTAACCAACCGAGCCACCCAGCTGCCCCTAAATATATTTATTTTTTATCCCAATCCAGCTCTGCCCTGATGTTCTTACCTAGAATTTAGCAGAGTTCTTCCTCAGTATATCCATGAATCAATGAGTACTTGTACCTGATTCTTATTGTTCAAAGAAAAATCCCTGACTTATTAAAAATGCATTGTTAGGGGCGCCTGGGTGGCGCAGTCGGTTAAGCGTCCGACTTCAGCCAGGTCACGATCTCGCGGTCCGTGAGTTCGAGCGCCGCGTCAGGCTATGGGCTGATGGCTCGGAGCCTGGAGCCTGTTTCCGATTCTGTGTCTCCCTCTCTCTCTGCCCCTCCCCCGTTCATGCTCTGTCTCTATCTGTCCCAAAAATAAATAAAAAACGTTGAAAAAAAATTTATAAAAGCAAATGCACTGTTAGAATCATATGACTCACATATTTGCTTTTGTCAGGTTTTCAAATATGCTACAATATGATCAAAATCTCTGATTGCATTTAAGATTCACAGATCTCTCTCTCAAAGGAAGTGTTTGATTTCACCAACTGTGTTTTGTTAATGTTGATGCCTTCTAGTAAATTTAATTCAGTGGGACCTAGAAACATCAGATGAACCTTTGGGCATTTCCCTTAAGATTTCCCTATATTAATATTGAAAAGAAAGCAGCAGTCGCAAAATCGAGTTACTCATGCTAAGTCCCCTGTAACCAAAACAGACTTGCCTAAATTCCTGTGTGAATGTCCCAGAAAATTGAATCTTAAGCCAGCGAATTAGGAATTGCCTAATTAGTATTAGTAGGTAATCTGCCTGGTGGACATCTGTCACCCCTAAAGGAAGGTAACCCCGAAGTAATCAATCTCCTTTCTGCCTAACACAACTTCGTGCCTCGTGTAGCTCTGTGGAGCTCCTCTGTATCTGCTAGATTGGATGCTGCCCAATTCATGAGTTGTTGAGGAAAGCCAACAAGAACTTTGAACTTTGTGGGTTTTTTGTTTTAACATTAGCTCGTTCATTTATATGGACCTAGTGATGCCAGCTTCATAGGGTTGATGTGAAGATTAAAATATATTGCAATACAAAACGTCTAACGCTTGTGATTACTATTATTCAAGAAATGCTAGTTTGGGGGTGCCTGGGTGGCTCAGTCGGTTGAGGGTCCGACTTCAGTTCAGGTCAAGATCTCACGGTTCATGAGTTCGAGCCCCTCGTCAGGATCTGTGCTGACACAGATCTCTTTATCTCTCTCTCAAAAAGTAAATAAACCTTAAAAATAATTTTTAAAAAAAGACAATAAAGAAATGTTGGTTTCATTTCTTTCTAGTGATTCTCACTACTCTCGAGAGTTGATAGCATTTCTGTTTTAAAAGGGGGCAGGGGGTGGTCAGGGAGATGTCAAGGGGGGGTCATCAAATGAGTGCAATTCAACAGAAACAAAGGAATGAAGTACTTCAGTAAGACATGGGGCTGGAATCAGCTCTTACCATTACATGAAATTTCTTATAAAAT
This sequence comes from Lynx canadensis, assembly GCF_007474595.2. Lineage (NCBI taxonomy): Eukaryota > Metazoa > Chordata > Mammalia > Carnivora > Felidae > Lynx > Lynx canadensis. The sequence continues at coordinate 63,937,783 of NC_044304.2, forward strand.
TTGGCTGAATGTAGGTAACTAAGCAATCACAGATGAGTCATTTACGCCCTCCATACAGGACCAAAAATTATCTTGTTACTCAACACAGTTTTAAAATTATTTGGTATGCTATGCTGAACACAAAATGTGTAGTCTTTTAAGCTAATCAATTAGTCATGGCGTCAACATTTTGGAGAAAGCTTCCATGTAACGCTAGCTCAGAGCTATTTTACAACGTGCAGGAAGCAATGCAAAACAAAACAAAACAACAACAACAATAAAAATGAACAGAAGAGCATACTATATCTGAAACTAAAAGGATATATTTTTGGTCAATTATGAGATGTGTAGAATGATAAAATTCCTTTCTTTAAGCTGTACTGCTTCCTATGCTAATCGAATGCTTATCTTAGCACATCGTGAACACATCCTTGTGGACCGAACTGAAATCAGTTACATTGAATTGAGAATGAATCAATACACAGATCTCCAGTGGCAACCACTCCAGGGTCTGAAAGTCCTAAGTTTTACAACGTCTTCCTTGTTTTTCAAAGTGGTACTTTGTTAGATTTTTTATTTTTTTGAAATCCTGATTCCACATGTCCGTTAGAGGCAAGGAATCAGAATTTCTGGCCATCAGCCTTTTAACAAGCTCCCCAAGGTGATAATTTGGCACACAAAACCTTGAGAACCATGCCCTCAACATAAAGAATCCCTTTCACGGTGAAATACTATGGTCTGCTCCTTGACAAGAGCCACGATGCTGGGTCAAGTCATAATAAAGGTCGCCCCATAAATTCCCTACATGTTTACATTCATGTGAGTATACCCTATGACATCTCAATATGATCTCCTCTTTTATATGCCTTAATTGTGTTCTTGTGTTGTCCTTTTCTTTAAGTACTAAACACAGCAGTATAGACTCTAACTGGTAGGATACAAATGTATTGTAAACTTGAGTAAATTCAACCAAATATATGGAGTTGGTTCATAGACAAATCAGAGTATCTGGGTTTGGACTGTAATCTAAGACCCAGCCTCTCATTGTTGGATGAAGGGCAGTTAGCTAAGGAGTTGGAATAAGGAGGTGAGACAGAGCTTCAACATGGATTCATATGATGAGATGTGAGTGGTCACCTCTATCACTGCTCACCTCCCGGGTCTGTAACTCTGTGCTGACCTCCTCCTGACCTTCTGTCCCACATCAACATCTACCTGCAGGGCACCACTAGGAGAACAGCCAACCTGATTGTTTTCTGTTACAAAATTCTGGAAGCTGTTCTTCCTTGTGACTTCCTGATTTCTTTTTAGTCAACTGCCATTCAAAAGGTCATCGCACTTTTAACACCACATTTATTATTATTATTATTATTATTATTATTATTGAAGTTAGATTTTACTCTTTGGACACTTTTGGCTTACAGAAAATTGAATGAAAACGACAGAGTTCCCAAATTCCCTATCAGCTCCCTCCCTGACTTTCCCCTATTCTTAATAACTTGTTTACTAAGGTACAAATGTTAGTAATATGTTACCAAATGTTACCAATGAGCCAATATTGATACAATAGTATTAACTGAAGTTCCGAGTTTACATTTGGGTTCACTCTTTGTGTTGTACAGTCTATGGGTTTTACGAGTGTGTAATGACATGTACCCACCATTATAATATGTGGAATAGCGCCGCTGTCCTAAATACCCCCTATGCTCCAACTTGTCATCCTTCCCACCCTCTCCTCCTCAAGACCCTGAAATCTACTGGCCTCTTTATTGTCTCCGTAGTTCCGTTCTCTCTGGAATATCACAGAAGATCCCAAGATCATACGGCCTGTAGCCATTTCCGATTGGTTTGCTGCACTTCGCGATATGCTTTCGAGGTTTCTCCCTGTCTTTTTGTGGTTTGATTGCTCATCTCTTTTTAGTGCAGAATCACCTTTCATTGTCTGGATGGACCACAGTTCATTACCCGTGCACCTACTGAAGGGCTTCTTGGTTGCTTCCAGTTTGGCGCTCGTGAATATGGCTGGTAGAAACTTCTGCGAGCAGGTTTTCAGGTGAATAAATCAATGAGCAGGATTCCTGTCTTGTACAGTGTGGTTAGTTTTGTAAGAAACTGACAAACTGCCCCCCGGGGTGGCTGAACCGTTTTGCATTGTCACCAGCAGTGAGTGAACGTTCCTGTGGCTCCCCATCCTCGCCAACACCGGGTGTTATCAGGGTTCTGGATTTTAGCTCTTCCAATAGGCATGTAGTGATAATCCATCATTTCAATTTGCCTTTTCCAAACGCCATGTAATGTCGAGCATGTACTCATTTACCACCTGTATGCCTTCTCTGATGAGGTGTCTGTTCAGATCATTTGGCCGTATTTATTTATTGATTTTCACGCTGTTAACGGTTCTTTGTATATTTCAAGATCCACTCCTTTGTTAGCTACGTATTTTGCGAAGATTTCTCTCCCAGTCCGCAGCTTGTCTTTTCATATATTAACAGTGTGTGTGTATGTGTGTGTGTGTGTGTGTTTACAGAAGTGTTTAATCTTAAAAAAAAATCCACCTCATCAATTTTTTCTTTCATGGATTGTGTTTTTGGTGTTGCATGTAAGAAGTTATTGCCAAGGCTAAGGTCATCTAAGATCTTATATTATCTTCTAGGGGTTTTATACTTTTGAGTTTACATAAAAGTCTGAACCATTTTGAACTAATTTTGTGAAAGAAGCAATACCTGTATCTAAATTCTTTCTTTTTCTTTCTTTTTTTCTTTCTTTCTTCCTTCCTTCTTTCCTTTCTCTCTCTCTTTCCTTCTTTCTTCCTTTCTCTTTCTTTCTTTCTTTCTTTCCCCTTCCTTCCTTCCTTCCTTCCTTCCTTCCTTCCTCCCTTCCTCCCCTCCCCTCCCTTGCCCACCCCTTCCCTCCCCTCCCTTCCCCTCTTCTTCACTCCTCTCCCCTCCCCTGTCCTCCCCTGTCCTCCCCTGTCCTCCCCTGTCCTCTTCTCTTCTCTTTTCTCATTCTTGGATGTGGATGTCCAATAGTTCCTGCATAATTTCTTAAAATGACTACCTTTGCTGCTTCTCAGAAATAAATCGACAATATTTGTGTGGACTATTTCTGGCTCTCTATTCCGTTCCTGGTCTATTTGTCATTTTTTTTTAACTATACTGTCTTAGTCACTTTGGCTTTATATTAAGTCCTGAAGTTAAGGGCAGTATCAATCCTCAGGCTTTGTTTTTCTCCTTCAATATTATGTTGGCTTCCCTGGGTCTTTTGCCTCTGCAGGTAAACTTTAGAAACATTTGGTTAATAGCTACAAGATAACTTTCTGACATCTAATTAGGATTGCATTCAGTCTGCAGATCAGCTTGGGAAGAACTGATATCTTGGCAAAATTCTAAACACTGTGTATTCATTTTTATCACATCCTTACAACAACTAAAATGTAAATTTTGTAAGGCAATGTTGTGGGTTTTTTAAGTCTGGTTTGTTTTGTTTTTAATCCATTTTGATTATAGCTCTATTCTCAGGGAGAGCTTGGCACCTACAAGGTGCTCAATAAATACTTGTTGAATGATTGTATATCACTTACAACTTTGGATCTTATAAGTGTGTTCATGTCTAAACTCACTGTGGATTTGTACATTTATTAAGGGCAAGGCTGTACTATATGCTAGCGTGTTTTCTTCATATCCTGCTTAATAATCAATATGTATCAGTATGTGTTGAGTGAATACGTTTAGTAAGTAATGAGTTAAAACATCCCTGAATTAATTAAAAAAAAAAACTAATATTGGGGCCCCTGGGTGGCTCAGTTGGCTAACCGTCTGACTTTGGCTCAGGTCATGATGTCGTGGTTCATGGGTTCGAGCCCCATGTCAGGCTCTGTGCTGACAGCTCAGAGCCTGGAACCTGCTTTGGATTCTGTGTCTCCTTCTCTCTCTGTCTCTCTCTGTTTCTCTGTCTCTGTCTCTGTCTCTCTCTCTCTCACTCCCTCAAAATAAATAACATTAAAAAAAAATAAAAAGGAAGGCCGGGAGCCTGGGTGACTCAGTCAGCTAAGCATCCAATTTCAGCTCAGGTCATGATCTCGTGGTTTGTGGGTTTGAGCCCCACGTGAGGCTCTGTGCTGACATCTCGGAGCCTGGAGCCTGTTTCAGATTCTGTGTCTCCCTCTCTCTCTGTCCTCCCCCACTCATGCTCTGTGTCCCTCTGTCTCAAAAATAAATAAACATTAAAAAATTGTTTTAAATAAAATTTTTTTTTAAAAAACCTAGTGTTTTAAAATAACAATAGCAATACGACATTTGTGAAAACAAAGTAACACTAAACAATAGCATTGTGTCTACGACGATAATGCAAAGCCAAAACGTATTCACGACATCTCATACGTTATTTGGGCATTGAGCTTGTTATATATTCTTAAAATGATCTGATTTTTCAGTAGCTTCCAAGATAGCCTCTCTGTGAGCATGTTCCTACCCAAGGAATCATTTATGATTTCTTTCCAGGGCTCTCCTCTCACATTTCTTCTTTCCTCTAGTGGCATCTCTTTTAATGAGACAGCATCCAAATCAGGAAGTCCAGAAAGACCAGCCATCATTATAAGCTTAATCTGTGAAAATGCACTTAAATCTACATTACGCGTCTTGCTTAATAGCTTACTTTCCCCTTTGGTAGGATCCCAACTACTTACTTACTGATTCAAATTTTGGGTCAGGGGATGACATGCCTGTGTCTGCCATGCTCCCTGTCCTGTGCCTACGCTTTCCACCTTCTCTTGATGTGTCTCTCTCCACTCAGCTGAGGGAACGGACTGAGAGGCCCTCTGCCCTATGAGCTGAAGTCATTGCAAATGGAAAGTGCTGTGTTCCTCTGGGCAGGGAAGGACCATGCTGTTGCCATAAACAGATGACGTATTTGCAGCAAGAGCAACTTCCACAGCTTCAAATAAAACTGTTTTTGCCAGCACATGATTTCCCTGGCAGGCCCTCGGCACACTTCCACTAATTTCTCTACGGCACTAGGGAGACAAGGAAATGAGTGCATGTTGAATACACAAGGAAGTTCAGAAAAGGAGCCCTTTATTCTGCTCTTATAGCATGTTGGTGTCACCGGGTCTACACCTGTGTTTAGAACGTCTCTGACGGGCGCCTGGGGGCCCAGTCGGTTGAGCGTCAGACTCTTGATTTCGGTTCAGGTCATGATCCCAGGGTGGTGGGATCGAGCCCCGCATCAGGCTCTGCACTGGCAGCGAGGATCCTGCTTGGGATTCTCTCTCTCCCTCTCTCTCTGCCCCCGCCCCCTCCACTGCTCACACTCTCTCTCTCTCGAAAACTAAATATGTCTCTGAAACTTACCTCGTAGGTGACCTTAAGCAGGGTTTTACCGCCATTCGGTCAGCTTCAGCTTTGCAATCCACAAAATGGCAACACTAGTTAATTCACTGTGTTTGAGCTCAATGAAATAATTCATCCAAAGCCACGTCATGACTTCCCCACAACAACAAATTGCATATTTATGACCATCCTGTTACTTCATGCAATTTTCACAATCCTGTATGGAATAATTCAATTTTCCTTAATTCCTTTTGCTTACTTGGACTGAATAGACCTTTAAAATGATGTGCTAATGTTCTCAACTCAGTTCCCGTCTCTCAGCCTGAGGGGAAGCCATCCTCTCGTAGCTGAGAAACGACCGGGGTCACTTTGATTGTTGAACACGTCACATTGTTTTCGTCAATATGGGTTCCCTCCAGCGCAGTGCTTGGGAGGGGGTAAAGATCACACACACAGACGCACATACACACACACGCACGTGTGCACACACACACACGCACATCTTGCTACCAGGTTTTATGTTTCAGTAGAAGAAGGACACATCTAAATCAGCCAAGCATACAAACGTGTATTTTTTTTTTTTCTTCGCAGACAGACCCAAAGCATAACTTCCTCCTGCAAGCTTCTTGGAATTTTTCTTCTAGGTCCTAAGTAAGTTTTCCTAGGAAGCCTTTAGATGAATGGTTCAATCTAAGGAGGATACAATGATACTTAGTTGCTGTGTCAGCCAAACATTTAGGTGGGTAAGTCAACAGAAATCATCTTTAAGTGGGAAGCCAAGACCAAATTGAGGTCAAGATCTTGGTGACTACTCCAAAGGTGTGAGACGGGTGGACACATTGCTTTGAAGTATCCACTCACATAAGAGACAGAAGTAACTCCGCCATATTGATTTATCCCTAATATATCTCAAACTCATTTAAATCATGAAAGACTATTTCCATCTACTGCCATGCTAAACACACCTCCCCCGAAGATCGAGATCGCACCACATGAAGTGCTTGGGGGATAAAAACCCTGCTGAGAGCGCTTCGAACATCGACTCTCCATCCGTGGTGTGTAATCCTATCATAATCGAAATTTTAGCAAATCAGCCTCGGTTCCTAGGTCAACATCATTTGGCAAAAAAACAGATCACACTATGGCCACTTAACTGCTTTAAATTATGCATACTTAAAGTAAACTGGAGGCAATAAACAACTCCCATGGCTTCAATTCACATCTTCAGGCAGAGGACTCTCAGATGTAGGTCTTTGTCTCAAGTGTTGGGTTAGTTTTCCATCGCTGCTGTAACAAATTAGCACAAAGTTAATGGTGCAAAACGCAGACCTTTTATCTTGTAGCGCCATAGGTGGGGGTCCATCTGGGGCCTCACGGGGTCTCAAGCAGGGTGTGCTGGGGCTGTGTCCCTGTGGGTGGCTTCAAGGGAGTCTGGTTCCAGGCCCACACGGCTGCTGCTTGTTCCTCTTATGCGCCTAGTATCTCCTGCCTCTGTCATATTTATCAGATTTACTCTCCCACCATCCTCTTCCTCTTTTAAGGACCCTTGTGATCAGCAGAGGCCCACACAGACAATCCAAGACGATCCCTCCAATTTAAAGTCCATTATCTTCATTCCAATGGCAACCAACGGCAACATTCCTTTTGTCCTGAAAGTTGATGTCTTGACAGGTTTCATGGATTAGATGTGGGCATTTCAGGGGCCATTATTCTATCTATTATAGGTGCCAATATTAAGAGTCCCACCTCATCCAAGAGTCGGCTGGAAGACAGTTCTTCTTTTTTTTTTTTTTTTAATTTTTTTTAATGTTTATTTATTTTTGAGAGACAGAGACATACAGTGCGAGTGGAGGAGGGACAGAGAGAGAGGAAGACACAGAATCTGAAGCAGGCTCCGGGCTCTGAGCTGTCAGCACAGAGCCCGAAGCGGGGCTCGAACCCACGAACCGTGAGATCGTGACCTGAGCTGAAGTTGGACACTTAACCGACTGAGCCACCCAGGCGTCCCTGGAAAAAAAACAGTTCTTGAGTGCTTCATAAGCACCACTAAAGAAACTTTTCCAGTACCAAAGTCCTTGACTTCAAACCTCATTCATGCCCTTACGTGTATGTGTTTAATCTCAAGCAACCGCTGATCCATTTGCTAACATGACATCAGGAGTATCCTAAAGTGTTCTTTCCTCTTTGTCGTGATCCCAAAGTCCTGTTGGTTGTAGCTCATCAAACATTTGCATTAACACAAATCTTCTTAACTGGTGCCCTGGCTTCTTCTTTCACCCTATATCTGCAATTCCTTTTTCCAGATCCGAGCTGGCAGCTTCTTTTCTGGAGGGCCAGGCCAGGCTCACCTTGAAAATTCTGTAGAATGCACCGCCTTACCGTTGCCTTTAAGATCAAGGCCAAATTTCAGTCTGAGTAGCCAGAAAAAGTCTCTTGTTTTGGTGACTTCTGAATACTCCGGGCTTGTTATTCACTCCTTGAATCTCTCTTGCTCTGTTCTAGTCACACTGAGATACTTAGGATTTTCCAGAGGGGTCATTGCAGATAACATAATAGGTGATATTTTCAGAAGAATCCCTATGTGCCAAACTGTTTTAAATATTCACTGATGTTAACTTTTTTTTAATTCTGCACTCTGCCCCTGACACTGTTTTTAATTTTTGTTAATGTTTATTTATCTTTGAGAGACCGGGAGAGACAGAGCATGAGTGGGGGAGGGGGAGAGAGAGAGAGACAGATTCTGAAGCAGGCTCCAGTCTCTGAGCTGTCAGCACATGTGGGGCTCAAACTCCCGAACCATGAAATCATGACCTGAGCTAAAGTCAAAAGCCCAACTGATTGAGCCACCCAGGCACCCCTGCCCCCGACACTGTTTTAATCCCCATTGTAGAGGAGGGCGAGACACAGCGAATGTAAGTAACGTGTCCGCGGTCAACAGCTAGTAAATGGTAGTGCTACATTTCCAGCTTAGACACCCTGGCCCCAGAAACTGTGTTCAAAAACTTTATGCCGTCTTACTTTCTTTTGTTGTTATTAAAAGTCTTTTATTTTTTAAGTTTATCTATTTATTTTGAGCAAGCTATCAGGGGAGGGGCAGGGAGAGATGAGGGGCAGGTTCCGTACTGCCAGCACAGAGCCCGGCGTGGGGCTCGAACTCACAAACCGTGAGATCGTGACCTGAGCCAAAGTGGGACACTTAACTGACTGAGCCACTCCGGGGCCCCCACACCATCATATTTTCTGAAGGAACGGGCTTTGCATTCACACTTGATCTAGGTAAGAGCCACACCATGCCTTCACATCAACTCCTACTGGAGGACAAGGAAGCCCCCCAGGGATGGGTCAAGGGTGGGCCGTTCTTTTGTTTATAGTTTATACTAAGCAGAATAAGGCCCCCTGCCCAGCTATCCATGTCTTTAATCGCCAGAAACTGTGAATGCGTCGTCTTACCTGGTGGCAGAAATTTGCAGATGAGCTTAAGGATAGTGAGCCTAAGTGGTGAGATTATCCTGGATTATCTGGATGAACCCCAGCTAATCATGTGAGTCCTTCAAAGCAGAGGATCTTTTCCAGCTGCAGTGAGAGAGGGAAAGAGAGAAGCAGCAATGTGACAGCTGGGCGAGGAGTCCGTGGCCTGGAAGACTTCGTGAGCGAGGGTTCTCATGGACACCAAGCCTCCCACCAGCATGAGACCGAACACAGTCTAGAAGACATTTTCAGCACAGACAGAGGTGTGAGAGCTTGGTGTGCAAAACAGTGTCAAGAAATCTTGAGCTCGTTTATTATAGATCGCTTTTTTTAAAAAAGGTCCAGGGGCGTCTGGGTGGCTCAGTCGGTTGCGCGTCCGACTTCGGCTCAGGTCACGATCTCACAGTCCGTGAGTTTGAGCCCGGCGTCGGGCTCTGGGCTGATGGCTCGGAGCCTGGAGCCTGGAGCCTGGAGCCTGCTTCCGATTCTGTGTCTCCCTCTTTCTCTGCCCCTCCCCCATTCATGCTCTGTCTCTGTCTCAAAAATAAATAAACGTTAAAAAAATTAAAAAAAAAAAAGGTCCAACTGGAGACACAGTCCCCATTACATAATTTTTGCTTACGATTGTTTTACAAGGTGGGAGACAGCCCATGAGACAAGAGGCTGCCAGCTTTAAGAAAATCCAATGATAAAATCAAACATTAACGTGGAGAGTGCCTGTTCCAAAGGACTGCCTACGAAGCAGGACGGAATTCACTTTGGCAATTTCAGGAACACGCTTGTTGTCTGAAGTCAGGGAAAATTAATCAAGCCAGAGTTAATCAATCCATACTCTCTCTTACGTCATGGAAATGCTATTATCGTGTGTGACTGTGGTATTGCAATTATCCAGTTATCTCTGTCTCTGAAACATAGGATATAGAACCCCCGAAACCATTCAAACAGAATCCTCCGTTTTCATATTTAATCAATCGATCAGTGTTGAACAAAGAAATTTTTAATGCATGAAATGTTATCACAAAATACAAGCCAAATAACAAGTTTTATTACAGCATCTTCCAAGATTTGGATTGGCTAAATTAAGACTACGTGATCTGTATTACCTGTTTTTATCTCTCTTCAAAAAAAGCTCACGGGGCACCTGGGTGGTTCAGTTGGTTAAGCGTACGACTTTGGCTCAGGTCATGATCTCACGGTTCGTGGGTTCGAGCCCCACGTCTGGCTCTGTGCTGACAGCTCAGAGCCAGGAGCCTGCTTCCGATTCTGTCTCCCTCTCTCGCTGCCCCTCCCCCACCCACATACACTCTCTCTCTCTCTCCAAAATAAATAAACATTAAAAAAAAAAAGAATGCTTTAAAAAAAAACTCATAAGTTTGACTGTATCTGGCTTATCTTTCATTATGTGACCGTGCTGTTTTTTGTTTTGGTTTTTTTTTCAGTTTCTTTCTGAATCTCTTCCCACAGATGGGAATCCCTTCCAGGTACACATATGACCTTGGTCACCTGCTGCTCTCCTCAGTCAATCATCATCCTTGATCTGGGATTGGAAATGCCCACTCTGATTATCCTTCCCTTCCTTCTCCAACACCAGATGCCCAAGAGTGTTCCGACCAATACCAAGGCCTCTGTGAGATTAGAACTTAGAGGGTGAAAGTCAAGGGAGGCAAAGTTACCTCAACAAGACCTACAAAAAGCACTGCACCTGGGGATGATGATTCCCATGTCAACACATCTTGATGGTGTCAAATGTGTTGACGCTGTAGTATTGATCAAGCTGTTGCACCGTAGCGTGCTGTTGTCGCAGGATATACTCCAAAGATGTTGCCCCTCTCAGCCCACCCTTTTCCACCCTCCCCCCAACACAACCTGTGCCGTGAGCGCAGCTGTCTGTTCACCTAGATAATGAACTGGGTGCCCTCTTGCTTCGAGAGTTTTCATTTCTCTGCCCCGGTGTCTGGAATGTCCGTCCGTATCTCACTCTTCTGCAGAAAACCCTTCTCAACCCTCCAGGCTCACTGTGAAAGGCACCTCTGTTTGGAATATTATTCATTTTCCCCCGGGGAAAATGAGTCACGCCCGCCTGTGCGCCCCAGTACATTGAACACGTTGCGTGTGAACACATCGGACAGATTTGTGCGTTACGAAGGTAGAGCGGGTTTTACACCTCGGCTGTCTCCGCAGGTCTACTTTGCTGTGGGGCTTGGTACCAGGTAAAAGGCACAGAAAATGCTTTTGAATGTGTCCGAGTTGAGTCAGATTGAATTGAATCGAACTGAAGTGCGTTCAGGTTTATAGAATTGCCAGGGACAGCTATGCTTCTGAAGTTTCATGTTTTCTTTTCTTTTTTTAAATGAGTGAAGGCAGATTTAACTGGAACAATTATTTTCGTTTTCGTCACCATAAATAATAGGCTTCTAATCTAATGCTGATATTAATATTCACCTTTAAATGTACTGTAATAATTCTCCTCTATGGTTATGACATTGGAAGTATTGACCATTTTCTCTCCGGGATTAGGTTAAAAGTGTAAGAACACGGGAGGATGCACTGGATTTTAGAGGCTGAAGCTATTCCGGAATGGTCGAATTTGCTCTCCTCTGCAGCTTTATATGGGGTAGTACCTGACACTAAATGCCATTCAGATATTTGGGTTGTGTCTAGCAGAGGAGAACAACAGGATTAAAGACCAGTCCTTGTCTCCCCAGGCTTGAGGGTTGGGCACACACGGGGCACGCCTCCTGAAAGGAGCAGGTGGTGGGGTAACCTTTTCTGGAAGCACCCACCATCTCCCATGTCATCTTTACTATCAACCGAGGCCCCCTCCTGAGCCTCTGCTTGGAGTTCCAGAATGTTCTCTGAACTCTTCCTGCAGCCCTGCATGTGGAGGATCTATATTCCTTGTCTACACTACCCAGCTCCCTGAAACGTCCTCTCTCAAGATACGTTCTGTCCAAAGCAGGGTATATTCCTTAGCCCCATAACCACAGCAGCAGGGAGAACCTCTTTAGTACTTTGGTTGTCTAATTATCTGGCTGTTTATCTGCTTCCTCCCCTATAACAGAAACTTTTTTTGTTATTAGATGGCCACTGTCTACCATGATACTCGTAATATTTTTACATGTTTGTTGTGTGAGGACAAGTGAATGAATGAATAATAATCCAGCCTGATGGGGCGAATTGGCCATGACATCCAGGAGCTATATTTGACTTTCTTGATATGGGCAGAAGTAATCAGTAAGCAAAGGAGAGAGCCCACTTAACCAAGCAAATGTCCTCAGGTACCTTTATTTCCTACCTCTCTGGGGGTTAGATGGCTGAGAAAACTGCACCCTCTGGGTGCACACCATTTCCATTTTCCTGCCGGGGGCAGCTACCCATTACAGACCCAGTGAATCCTGGAAGCTTGTCTCCCAGCTTTAGGAGAAGGTTCATATCTAGAGGAGAGGGTACATTCAGCCTGAAGGTAGTTTCCCAGATTGGAAGAATGAGGAGGAAGCAAATTATAAAGAAAAGCAGTAGAAGGAGATGCAAAGAAATCGAGAGCAGATTGGAGGGGACGGACAGGGTGAGGACCGAAAGCCCAAACACAGGTAAGGCCAGTTTTTCACTGGTGTCAGTCTTCGGAGAAAACACATCCTCAACAGCACAGAGGAACCCCAGGCCCCGGAGAGAACCCCTGTTTGAATTTCTCCTTCTGGGTCTCCACCTCGTACACCAGGAGGGTGTCTGGAAATGCTTGAGATTTTCTTAAGTGATCGAAAAGCAAAGAAAAACCACACAGTGGGGACCATGCTGATGCCCAGTGATGCTGAAGGTGAGCAGGTATCATTCCTACCCTGGCTCATTCAATTAGATGCCGCTGTCTGCTCAGGTGTACCTTCTGTTGCCCCAGTAACGCCTGATCTATCCTAAATCTGGTCGTATGTGTCCCGGGGAGCTGGAGACAAATGTTCACACTTGGACCCGGCCCGGGACGGGCAGCCTGGGTGGCTGCTTTCCCGACGGAGGGGTGTCCGGGGCGCAGAGGCCAGACCCCGTGGTCCCCAGTCCCCAAGCGCTGACTCTCCATTCACTGTCATGAGTTCATTAAAAGAAATGGCAGTTTCCCTCAACGGGATTTCAGTCTAGTCCGCGGTTTTGCTTTTTCTAGATTAGCGGTGCTTGGTTTTTCTAGAAGCCACAGACCTGCTGTGAACCTGGACAAAATTATGAGTGCCAGTAAAGCAAATATTCTCATAAGCACAAAGGCCCGTGTGCAGTTTCGTGATATTCACAGACCTCCAAAGCCACGTGGGGACGACAGGCAGCCAGGCAGCCCTGGAAGGAGACGCTCTGGCACAGGGAGGAGACGTGACTGTTGACTCGGAGCGTGAGATACACGGTCTGTGAACCAGGGGCTGTGTGCTGGAGGTCAAGGGTGACCTTGAATACCTCTGGCAGATGGGGCCCCTGACTGGCTCAGTCGGTTGGGTGACCGACTCTTGGTTTGGGCTCAGGTCATCATCTCATGGTTTCATGAGTCCAGCAGAGTTGATTGCACACAGTGCCACCTCCCAGGAGGTCATCTGGCAGAAGGCAAGTGAAAGCAGATCCCCTCAGTCTCAGGCACGTCCAGCCACGCAGTAGAAGCCCCAGTGAGGGAAGTTTCAAATTCTACAATGTCTCTGCAATGTATGCAAAACTAAACCAGACTTGCACATACTCTAAAGGAGAGAGAGATAGAAAATCTAAATAAAGAAAATAAATTTCTTGTTGTTTTATTTCTAAAGGATCTCCACCCCCAACGGGGGGGGGCGGTGGGGGGCACAGACTCACAACCCCTGAGATCAGGAGTCACATGCTCCACCTCCCCAAGTTGAAAGTATAGATTGTTTGGTCCAGGAAACTGAAACCCCCAAGGATGGGAGCAGTCTCCCCATGTTATCGCCCCAGATTTTTAGAATGGGCACGACAGAACAAAATACAGTTTGTTGGAAAAAGTCTGGGGTAGCCGTTAAGGACCCACAGGGAGAATCAAGGAACATGTGTACAAACTCTGAGATCTTTTATTCCCAGGAGCCTGGAGAGGATTTAACAGCCACGAGGCTTCTGGCTTTTTTCTGTAAAAAGTACAAATGTAAGTGCTCAGCCACAGACACACACACTCTCTCTCCCTGTCTCTCTCTCTCTCTCTCCCCTGAGAGTCACTGCCCCCCTCCCTCCTCTCAGACCACATACCTCGCTGCCTGAAAAACTGCTTTGGGAAGGGATGTGGCTATCTTCCGGAACCACTGAACTTTGTAAGAAGTTTGAGGTCACTGGAGGCGAGCAGAAAGGGGGTGAGCTCTGCCAGCCCCGTCACCGTTGGTGCCAATTAAAAAGCTCAAAGTGGGGGCACCTGCATGGCTGAGGCGGTTTATCGTCTGACTCTTGGTTTCAGCTCAGGTCGTGATCTCACAGTTCCTGGGATAGAGCCCCATGTCGGGCTCTGCGCTGACAGCATGGATCCTACTTGGGATTCTCTCTCTTCCTCTCTCTCTCTCTCTCTGCCCCTCCCCTGCTTGTGCACTCTCTCTCTCTCAAAATAAATTAATTAAAAATTATTTACATTAATTTAAAAAAATTAATTTAAAAATTAAATTTAAATTAATACATTAATAAAAAAAAAAAGAAAAAAATAAATAAATAAATAAATAAAATTAAAAAGGGGCGCCTGGGTGGCGCAGTCGGTTAAGCGTCCGACTTCAGTCAGGTCACGATCTCGCGGTCCGTGAGTTCGAGCCCCGCGTCGGGCTCTGGGCTGATGGCTCAGAGCCTGGAGCCTGTTTCCGATTCTGTGTCTCCCTCTCTCTGCCCCTCCCCCGTTCATGCTCTGTCTCTCTGTCCCAAAAATAAATAAACGTTGGAAAAAAAAAATAAATTAATACATTAATTAATTAAAACTTTTAAATAAAAATAAAAAAGAGCTCAAAGTACTATTTAAAAAAAAAACCCGCATCTTCCACTTATTCTCCAATTCTCCATCTGACAAATATGTATTGAATCAGCACTGTTCAAGGCAGTGGAGAATCATCACTGAACGAACCAGACAAGTTCCTGTCTTCACCCTGTGGTTCAGGGACACGACTTCAACAAATACATGTGATGTCAGGTGCTATGAACAATAGGGCAGGGTAAGGGCAACCAGGGCCTTGGGGCTGTTTTATACACAGATGACCTATCTGTGCAGATCGCATTTGAACAGAGAGGAAGCCATTGTCCTGGGTGTTGAAAGCCCAACCAATAGGATTCGATGGCGGATTCAAGGGGCAGGAAAAAGACAAAAGTAAAGGATGAATAATCCAAAGTTTGGGGCCCGTGAAACTGGTAGAATGGAGATTTCATGGATAGATGTGGGAAGTCCGTGGGAGGAGCAGGTCTGGTAGGAGACAGGGTGCTTGGAACATGACCTCCTTATTGGACATCTCATTGCTGAGATGCCCATGGAACATCCAAGTAGAAGTACATATTATGAGACGCCATATATGAACCTAGAGCTTAGGGAGGTCGGGGCTAGTGTTATACCATATTAGCACCAAGGGGAGAAGGAGGTCGTAAGAGGGGTAGAAATGGGTGGGAAAGAGAAGAGAAACAACAGCAACGATGACAGGTTTGGAAGACAAGATAGAACCAACAATTAGATGTCACTTTGCGCCCGGTAGGTTGGTTATTATTAAAAAAAAAAAAAAAAAAAAAAAAAAAAACTCAAAAACAACAAGTGTTAGTGAAAATGTAGGGAAATTGAAAGCCTCCTGCACCGCAGGTAGGAACGTGAAATAGTGTAGCAGCCACTGTGGAAAATAGTTTGGTGTTTCCCCCAGAAGTTCACACAGAATGACGATGTGAGCCACCAGTTCTAAGCCTGGGTAGGTACCCAGAAAGGAATTGGTAACAGCTTGGAACAGCATATTCACAATTGTCAAAAACTGGGAACTGTCCCAAGGGCTTGTAGCACCAAAGTTGTGATTTACAAGTAGGGGAATACAGATATGCCAGAGCACTGGGCAATATGAAATTATCGGTTTTTCCTGAGTAAAGGAAATTAATTCTGGCCACCATGCACAACTTCACTGGTCACAGCCTGGATCCAGTGATCAGCGCATGGGGCCACGGCACGCAAGTTGCTTAGCTGCGGGTTTGCAATTCTCAACACACTATTTCAGCCACACAGTTGGGAAGCTGGCTAGCAGATAATGTGGCTTCCAAGGAAATACTCCAGCTGTCAAAACAGTGGTTGTACAGCTGGCTGAGAAACGAGAGTGTATATGAAAACATACACGGAGTGGGGTGACATCAGTACCCCAGAAATGCGATGCCACGGGAAGAATTGGTGGTAGAGAACAGGATCTTGTCTGGAAGCTACCAACAAAAATAGATCCAAAAAAAGGATGGGGGGGGGGGCTGGTTGGTTCAGTGGGTTGAACGTCCAACTCTTGGTTTTGGCTTAGGTCATGGTCTCATGGTTCGTGGGTTTGAGCCCCACGTTGGACTCCGTGCTGACGGCTTGGAGCCTGCTTGGGATTCTCTCTCTCTCTCTCTCTCTCTCTCTCTCTCAAAATAAATAAATAAACAAAAAATAATTTAAAAACAAAAGGATTCTCTCTATCCCTTTGCCCTTCTCCCCTGCTTCAGCACTCTCTTTCTCTTGCTCTAAAATAAATAATAAAATTTTTAAAATTAAGAAATTAAATTAGAAAAAGAAGAAAGGAGTAGAAAATAAAGAAGAGTCAGAGAGTGATCCGGAGCCTGGGTTCAGCCTTCAGTATAATTTAAGTGTATTTAGAAGAAGGAGCCCTGAAAGTCAGTCTTTCCCCTGACATACAGTCCTGGCCTCATCCCCTGCCCATGAGTTATCCCCTTTGTCCAGCGATGTTAGTTACATATTCACTATCAAGTTCATCACTGTATATGTGCTAAAAATTTTCCATGCTAGAAATTACCCCTCCCTACCTTTTTAGAACTGGCAAATTTCCCACAAAACTTCATGAGCCGGTTCAAGTATTTGTACTTCTATTTAGGCTCTCTGCCTTTTCCAAACTTCATGGGTTCCTCTTGTCTTCTCAAGAGCTTTTGTGTTGCCTCTCTGATAGATTCTATTGTACAATATTCTGGATAATTGGAACCATGATGTGGAAGCCGTGTGTGTGTGGGGGGGGCGTTTGCACACTTCTGTATCTATCTGCCATGTCTCTTCTAGAAGGTAGACTCTCTAAGGCTGATTCCTGTTTGTTATTTATCTCCGGTCCCTTGAATATTTTCACAGTGAATTTCACATAATGAAAGTTCAACACATGTTTATTCAATACATAAGTGAATAAATGTCAGGTATTTTAAGTTCTAGAAACGGAAATTCAAAAAGTTTGCACCCAGCCATGAAAATGACACTCGACTCTCCAGTCCTCTAACCTAGGAGCCGCGATTGCTTTCAAATATGTGTTTTCCAAGCAGCTCTGAGCCACGTTCTGTTGTCTGAGCACCTAAAGCCCAAACTCGCAATCCTGGGCCGCTATGAGTTCCGGTGGCACACCTGTCTCTGTGATGACACCAGGAATAGCAAAACATAGCTTCCTGATTCTATTTTGTGAAGTTTTCATTAAAGACACAAGTAATATCAGACAGCATAAATTATATAAATTATACAAGCCCCAAAAGTAATAAATGAGAAACAGAAAAGAGTATAACTAATAAATGAGTAAACAGTAAATTTATTTCTTGGAGAAGAGCAGCAGAATGGAAGAGACCCTGTCAGACACTACGACGTACAAAACGGGTCGGAAGAGGAACGCGCAAAATTCAGAGTAAGAATACCAAACAGTAGGTAAGCATCCGCAGACAGGAACTATACGCACATATATATTTATGCCAAAATACAATTCAATAATTATTTACTTTACCTCTTAAAACTAAATGTATTGGTGACAGAAACAAAAAAAAAAAAACAAATTTTCATAGGAAAAACTAGCAAAACTCTTCGGTGATGTGTCCCCCAATGGTTTTATTTTTTTAAGTGTTTATGTATTCTTGAGAGAGGGAGGAAGAGCAGGGGAAGGGCAGAGAGAGGGGGACAGAAGACCCCAAGGATGCAACCTCCGAACTGATAGCAAAAAACCCGACGGGGGGCTCGAACCCACGATAAGATCATGACCTGAGGCAAAGTCAGACGCTTAACCAACTGGGCTATCCAGGCACACCTGCTCCCCACCCCAAAGGTTTTAAAGGGTGTGTAATCCCACTTCTATAAACACTGCTCAAGACTGTCAAAAATAAAAAATAAAAAACTTTTACGTCACTTGTTGGATCACAACATTGACATGAAAACTTACAAGCATTGCCCCAAAATGAAGCTCAAACGAATCTCACTTTCAAGCATCAGTATAAAATTCTTCGATAAAATGTCATCAGACAAAATCCAACAATAAGTGAAATTGCATCATATTAAAACCAAGTAAGATTGATTCCAGAAATGCAGCCCGATAACTTGGGCAAACATTTCAAACGTAGTTCTTAGAAGAAGAAACAAAAATGACATGATGTTTCTTAGCTGTGAGCTCCAAGATGTGCGGAGCTGGGGCTGTCAACTTCTTCCTTACAAGAAAAAGAGCTCGAAAAGTGTAAAGTAACAAGTGTCTCTTGAGGCCATCAGAGAACTCAGTTAGCCAGGCAGACGTCCAACTTAAAATGTGGAGAAAGAGGGGCACCTTCAGAGGGGAACAAGGACTTGCAACGTGCTTCTGGAACAGATGCCTCTGGAAGTCAGAAAAGCCATTAAAAGATTTAACCCAAATGTCTGAGGAACTGCTAACAGATGAGAAAGCTAGCTTGGCATGTGGAGCTGAAGTCCTAGTGACCCACTTTTAGTGAATAGAGAAGTGATGGGTAGAAAGAGGAGCTTCATAGTAGAGACATCTGGTAGACACCATCTCACCGGAGGCGCCATGTTGAGATCATGCACTTGGACGAGAAGGGCACTTCGCCTTTGTCACCTTCTTTCCATAGTCCAAGTGCAGCTGTGAGATAAAACCAAACTCAAATTAGGGGCATTTGACAAAAGATTTGACCAGTATGCTGCATGGTATCAAAGTCGTGAAAAATTAGGCGGGGCTGAAAACCTATCACCTACGGAAGGAGAATGAAGAGATGTGAGATGTGCAGACAAGGCGTCGTGGGTCCCGACTGAGATCCTGGAGCAGAATAAAGACATCAGTGGAAAAAACTGTGACATCCAAACAGAGCCTCACTTATTTATTAGTACCGTATACTGACGTCTTAGTTTTGGTAATTAACCATGGTTCTGTCAGAGGTTAACCTTAAGGGACGTGGGCACGTTTTAACTCCTTGTACACTTTTTGCACTCGTCGGTAAATGTAAAGCCATTTCGAGAACTAAAAGTTGAAATAATCCTCTTTAAGTACGGACTATTTTTCAAATTCAGTTATTGTAGGAAAAATTAAAATTACGTTGAGATAGTATTTTTCCTCTATCAGTGGGCAACACTGCGAAATGACAGCAGCATACACTTAGGCTGCACATCAAATGGGGTTAGAATACATTCCTGGTAGGAATGTAAAATTATACTCTGTCTTTGGGTAAAAAAAGTCAGAAACATCTGGAAATACCTAGAAAAATGGCATAAGTATTTCCCTCTTCGGTTATCGCTATCGCTCCTTCCGACAATGCGTACTGGCCGCAAGTCGTCATTTCCATTGTGATTTTATTTCTAACAGCAAACATTGGAAGCACATCAAATGTCCATAAATATGAAATTGGCTGTATAAACAGATCCAGACTCTGCTATTTAATGCATCTGTAAGAAGGATATATGAAGGATCTCTGATATGAACTGTTCCCCAGAGGATTTTATTACATGAAAAAGAGCAGAAATCTGTCTATAGCAGACTACCTTTTGTAACCCTGGAGGGGAGAAAAGTTCAGGGGAGTGGGGAAGGACAGAGGAGGTTATACCCTTCCAGAAAGAAACTCTGGAAACACCACGTATAAAGCAATGAATGCCTTGGGAAGGAAGAAAATGGTGAGACAGAGATGGAAGTATGACTCTCCTGAAAAGATTTTGCTGACCAGAGTTAACTTCAAATTCCTTTTAATTAATTTTTACATGTTCGAAAAGTAAACTTTAAGAAGGAATTGGAGTTGACCCTTGACCCGTGAATAACACAGGTTTGAACTGCACTGGTCCACTTATAGGCAGATTTTTTTTTTTTTTTTTTTGGATAAATACAACACAGCACCATCAATGTGTTTTCTCTTCCTCAAGATTTTCTTAATAACAGTTTCTTTTCTCTAGTTTTCTGCACTGTAAAACTATGGGATATAATATGTGTAACATACAAAGCATGCGTGATTGTGTACATTACTGGTAAGGTTCTGTTCAACACCAAGCTATTAATAATCGATTTGGGGGGGCAGCCAAAATGTATATATGGGTTTTAGACTGCATGATGAATCCCCCTAGCCCCCATGTGCAGGGTCATGCAGAAGAAACACAGGACTCAAAAGCAAGGTCCCCATTTGGATGAAGAAGGGACATTTTGAGCATAAAAATATTAATAATAATGGAAACCCTTGGGGTGCCTAGGGCGGCTCAGTTGGTTAAGAGCCCAACTTCAGCTCAGGTCATGATCTCATGGTTCGTGGGATGGAACCCTGCGTCCAACTCTGTGCTGACAGCTCGGAGCCCAGAGCCTGCTTCGGATTCTGTGCCCTCCTCTCTCGCTGCCCCTTCCCCACTCACACTCTGTCTCCCTCTGTCTCTCAAAAATGAATAAAAGAACATTAAAAATTGTTTGAAAAAAAGTAATAATGGAAACCCTTGAAAAACATTAAATATACACAATGAGAAGTATAATGTAATATTGAATGAAGAAGAGAGGAAGGAAGGGAGGGAGAAAGGGATGGAAAGGAGAAGAAAGTAAGAAAGCCAGCTGGATGCCACCATGGGCCTACAGTGGCCAGGCTCTCCGATGTTCCTCCTTCAAGAAGCAGGGCCTAGTTCTCTTCCTCCTGAGGGCTGGCTGGACCCAGCACCTAAGGTAAACTGGAAGTGGGCTTTGAGACTAGGTCAAAATCGGTACTGTGGGTTTCCACCTTACTTTCCAATTTAGATCTTTCCCTCGGAGGAAAGTAACTGCCACGCTATGAGGAACCCTACCGAGAGGCCCCTGCGGCCATGAATGGAGGCCTCCCGCCAAGAGCCACGTAGTGAACTTTCTTGGAAGAAGATCCCTCTGCCCAGTCAGGTGGACTGATGACCTCAGCCCTGGCCCGCCCCTTGACACACCTCACGGGATCCTGAGGCAAGATCTTCAGGGAGATTCTTCCATTACACCCAGCCCTCAGGAGCTGTGGAGATAATAAGTGTTTGCTATTTTGTTTTGATTTTTTTTCATGTTTATTTATTTTTGAGAGAGAGAGACAGAGCATGAACGGGGGAGGGGCAGAGAGAGAGGGAGACACAGAATCTGAAGCAGGCTCCAGGCTCTGAGCTGTCGGCACAGAGCACGACGTGGGGCTCGAACCCACAGACCGCAAGATCATGACCTGAGCCAAAGTCGGATGCTTAACCCACAACTGAGCCACCCAGGCTCCCTGAGTGTTTGCTATTTTGAGCTGTGTTTAGGGATGTTTTGCTACACAGAAATGAATACCAAATCCAGATCTCATTAGATGCAACCTCCCCCCACCCCTCACCCATAACATCGGACTCAAAGGTGAGATTAAGCATTGGTTTTGCTCTTCAGGTGTGAACGATAGCTATGGATAATCTAAGACCGAGTTAAGGGGAAGTTTCTTTCTGCAGAAGCACTCCAATGAACAAATATGGAAAGAAGGAAAACTCTAGAAAATCATCATTTTGTAAGCTCTAAGGTAACTGACGTGGGCAATCGTGAGTAACAGATGTCAACATTAGGTTATGTGGGACGTTTCTCAATGGCGGGACTGTGCTGTCACTAAATGAACTCACTGATTAACCTTAGCTTAACTAAATATAGTGTGTGGGCTATTTTTTATTCTTGTTCTAACTAAGCAATGGGAAAAGCCATTTTTGAGAAAATCAGTGAAATTTTGAGGATAGTGTGAGACAATACCAATGGCATCATGGTTATGTAAGAAACGCCAATCTGTTTTAATTTTTAAAAGTTTTTTTGAATTGTATTGAAATTCACGTTAGTTACAATACAGCGTAATAATGATTTCAGGAGTAGAATTTAGTGATTCATCACTTACATATCATACTCAGTGCTAATCCCCAATACTGACCTCCTTCATGCCCGTCACCCATTTAACCCATCTGCCCCACCCCCACCTCCCCTCCAGCACCCCTCAGTTTGTTCTCTGTGTTTAAGAGTCTCTTATGGTTTGTCTCCCTCTCTGTTTTTATCTTATTTTTCTTTCCCTTCCCTTGTGGTCATCTGTTTTGTTTCTTAAATGCCACATATGAGCAAAATCATATGATATTTATCTTTCCCTGACTGACCTGTTTTTAGAAGCGCAGATTAAATATGCATGCATGAAATGACATCGTGCCTTGGGTGGCTTTTAAAATAAGGAAACAGGGGCTCAGTCGGTTTCGCGGGTTCAAGCCCCACATCAGGCTCTGCACTGACAGTGCGGAGCCTGCTTGGGATTCTCCTCTCCCCTTCTCTCTCTGCCCTCCCCCTCTGGCTCTCTCTCTCTCTCTCTCTCTCTCTCTCAAAATAAATAAATAAACTTAAAAAAAAGATTGCCTTTTTTTTTTAATTTTTTTTTCAACGTTTATTTATTTTTGGGACAGAGAGAGACAGAGCATGAACGGGGGAGGGGCAGAGAGAGAGGGAGACACAGAATCGGAAACAGGCTCCAGGCTCTGAGCCATCAGCCCAGAGCCCGACGCGGGGCTCGAACTCACGGACCGCGAGATCGTGACCTGGCCGAAGTCGGACGCTTAACCGACTGCGCCACCCAGGCGCCCCCAAAAAAAAGATTGCCTTTTAAAAATAATAACAAAAAATGAAATAAGGAAACAAAGAAGCAAATATAATTTTATACTGGGATAAGTTTTGACACCTGTTGTTGACATGATACAGAAAATAAAGTACATAATTATCACCAAATTCAGATGACTTACTACTGCTAGTGTCAGTGTCTGGGTAGGCTTCTGGAAGTTTCCAGAGAACTGGTAGTGCAGTACTCCCTTGCCTGTTACATGGACACCTACTGCATCCTTATTTAGTGTACATTGTTTACAGGCTTTACACAACTCTCTGAGTCCAGATGATAATAAAAATTAAAATTAAAAATAAAAACTTGCATTTGTTTATAAAACAGAATTCAGACTGATGGTGTCATGTTAGTAGTCAGCGAAATCGATTCATCAATCTGTAGCAAGGAGTAAATCCATAATCTCTACATTTGATTACTAAAGGAGATACATAATATTTGAATTTCCACTTGTGATATCAAGAACACGAGCAACTAAAAATGTACATCGTTTAAAACATTTGCTTCCGGGGCGCCTGGGAGGCTCACGTCAGTTAAGCATCTGACTTCGGCTCAGGTCATGATCTCGCGGTTTGTGGGTTCAAGCCCCGCGTCAGGCTCTATGCTGACAGTTCAGAGCCTGGAGCTTGCTGCGGATTCTGTGTCTCCCTCTTTCTCTGCCCCTTCCCTGCTCATGCTCTGTCTCTCTGTCTCTCAAAAATAAATAAACATTAAAACGATAAAAGAAATAGATGAAAAATAAAACATTTGCTTCTGGGTCGTGGGCCCAGAAATAACCGGAGAGACTTTCCTTATTGATGTCCTACCTTTCTGCAGTGTTTCATTTTTTTTTTTTTTTGCCCAGTGTATATTTATTATTTTTACAAACAAACCAGCAAACAAAAAGACTCACAAGGTAAAGACAGAAGGGGATTTCAGAGAAACTGTCAATTAAACTTGAAAATGGTAACCTAGCCAACAAGTCAGTCTCTGCATGAGTCATACATGACAATGCACACACTATTTTTTCCTCCGCCTTGAGAATCTGTCCACCTCCAGCTCGGCACCTCAGCTCTTGTCAGCTATCTACTTGCATTTGCCATTGGGCTTTCCCTCAGTCTTTATAATCACTACATGTCATGAAGACTGTTTAAATATTAACTCTCACACATTTCCCCTGCCCTGGGCCCAGACCTCTACCTGGCTCTCTCCTCCATTTCCACGATGCCTGGGCTCTAGAAAAAAACTCTCATTTCTTTGCCATGCTACACATTTCAGCCAGGATCTCACTTTGGGCTCAATATTCAGTTTCCGGGCTCCTACAAGAATGTGGAAACTGTGGATACACCAAAGTAAATGTAGGTCATGTAGGCTTTGCTGCTTGACTAGTTCATATCTCTCAGGAAACAGTAAAACTATGAGTGAATATGTGGAGAAGAAATAAATAAGTAAACAGAAACTATGGAACCATTGAAGAAAGAGATTGTGAATATCTCTCCAGGGAAAGCAGAGGTGACCACCCCATTGCTGTTGTATAGAAGACAGTTCTATAGAATAGAGGGGGTTTTTTGGGTTTGTTTTGTTTCATTTTGGTTTGGCTTTTGTTTGGTGATTTCATGATATAGCACCTTGGTATAAAATTAAGCCTTCCTGGATTATTCAATACACGGTGTTGAGAAACTGTTGAACTATTTAAGAAAAAATATTTGCACCCAGGTAACCTTGACATGTTCACTTTATTTTTTAAATTACAGAAGAAATAATACGTCCAGTGAAAATTTCTCACGCTTAAGGAAAAGCACGTCTTTAATAAAAAAAATAGCATGTATTAAGTCTGGTTTTAAATTGTTTTAGAACACCCCTAACCTCTATCACAAAACTATGGTAAAGATTTTGAAGACAAAAGTTAAATTATATTTTTAAAATCTTAGACAACTATAGGCACTCTGATATTTAGATGAGGAAGTATTCTGAATTATGTAAAAATCAACGAAGAGGAAAGACAAAGTGATAGAGAGAGAAAGCAGAGCAGTGGCTCCCTGGGCTTGGAAATCGCATGGAAATTCACTGCAGACAGATGTAAGGCATATCTTTGGAGGGATGAAAATATTCTAAAACCACACTGTAGTAATGATGCACAACTCTGCAACTTTCCTGAAATGATTAAATTCTACATTTAAAGCAGGTGGATTTGTGGTACGTAATTGTATCTCGATGAAGCTGTTTAAGTTCAAATGCTGTTTAATAAAACTGTTCATGTTTCAGTTCTGACATATGAAAACCTCGGATGCCATCGTTCTCATCCTTACAGCAACCAAAGGCTGGACAAACTGAAATCGATGACCTTTCTTGGACATATGAAAGTCAGTTTGTGGGGACGACTTCATCCCCAAATCTGGAGAGTCAGACACACACGGGGAAGTCAAGTCGATCTGCCCACCTGAATTAGAGAGCCAAGAAGATGTAAGCTGCTAGAAACACTTAAATAATTGTGACCAATTGCTGGTGGCTGAGTGTGGACTGTCGTGAGAGCCGGGGACCCTGGGTCCCACAGAATTGAGGGGGTGCACATATTCTACAGAGTATCTGGGAGGGAGGAAACACCTCCTGATTTGGGCAGGGGGAAGGGGAGAGTAGCAGGTGAAATACACCCAGACTCTTGTCCATCACAAAGGCTGGCTCCCCAGGGGAAAGGGCTTTGCAAAAGCTTTGTCTCTACTGGGGAAGGACATTCGGATGAGGGAAGGAGCCAAGGATGGAAGAAGGCTACACCGCCGGGCAAACACTTGCGGAGATCACACTCCAGGACACGAGTCTCCTGTAAGATGGAGACTCAACCAAGGATTATGAAATCCTCTTCCCCTTTCCTGGTTACCACCAACCACACTTCATTACTCTACCTGCAGGATCCAGTTGAATAGTAGTCCATTAATGCTAAAAGAACAAAAGGACACAGGGTGTCTGAGGATTACCCAGGTGGCCCCAAGGAGAAGAGGGGAGACAGTGAGGACACTAGGGAGCGAACAGCCTCTGGTACTTAGAGCTGCAGCAAACATAAATACAGCCAGCTCCTCCCTAGACTACCACACATCCCCACCCTGCAGTCTTATGGGGCTGCTATTGCCCACTACAACATGTCCAGCCTTCGTAACCCTTCCCGAAGCATGAATAAAGGCAAGAACAATCACAATCGTAGAGTCAAAGCAGTCATGGCAACCAGACGGATGTCGGACGGGACATTTCAAATAACTGAGCTTGATATCGTCAATCTTATGACTCATATCTTAAAATGTCAGGGCTCTAATGAGAAAAGTAGATAATATGCCAGAATAGATTAGCGATGGAAGCACAGAGACGCAAAATCCAAGAAAGAAATCACAAGAGAATGCTCTAAGTCACACACAGTAGCAGAAATGAACACTGCATTTAATGAACTCATCAGTAGGTTCAACATGGCCAGGTGTGCTTGAAGATTGAAACTTGCCAAAATGAAATACAGAAAAAAGAAAGAATTTTTTAAAAAGCACAGAACATTCGGGGCACCTGGGTGGCTCAGTCGGCTGAGCAACCGACTTCGGCTCAGGTCATGATCTCACAGTTCGTGAGTTCGAGCCCCGCATCTGGCTCTGTGCTGAGAGCTCAGAGCCTGGAGCCTGCTTCGGATTCTATGTCTCCCTCCCTCTGGCCCTCCCCTGCTCAAGTTCTGTCTCGCTCTCTCTCTCAAAAATAAATGAACATTAAAAAAAGGTTTTTTTTAAAATAAAGGAGAAATAAACCCTTTCTTAGACAAATGAAAACTGAAGTGGTTCATCAGCAATAAACTTGGCCTTCAGGAAATGGTAAGGGGATTTCCATGGGCATAAGGAAAATGATGCAGGCCAGAAATGAAGACACGTGGAAGTAAGATAAAATCTATTTTTCTTACTCTTCTTGGATCTAAAAGATAGGCATTTGTTTAAAATGGCAATAATAACACTTATATTTAAAAAACAGGAAAACGAAAACATACCCTATTGTCCAATTATAGCATACAAAGAAGTGAAATAAACAACAGCAGTGTCAGAAGGGATGTACGACAGGAAAGGGGAATATTCTATCACAGCCACCTGCACTGACCTGAATCAGTTATTCGGTTATTTTAAGGTGGTCGTCAGTGAGTTAAAAATGTATATTGAAAACTCCAGGGCAAGCACTAAACACATGGTTAAAAAGAAGTATGAGTGATACCCTAAGAAAAAACATAAAGCGGAATTATAAAATGTTCAGAGGACAGCAGAGAGGACAGGAAAAGAGGGGAAAACAAAGAAAAAATATTTGCAACAGATAGAAAACAGTGACAAACACCATAGGTATTAATTGAGCTGCATCAATGATCATTTTAAATGTGACTGGTCTGGGGGCACCTGCGTGACTCAGTCGGTTAAATGTCCAACTTTGACTCAGGTCATGATCTCACGGTTCATGGGTTCAAGCCCCACGTCGGGCTCGGTGCTGATAGCTCAAAGCCTGAAGCCTGTTTTGGATTCTGTGTCTCCCTCTCTCTCTGCCCCTCCCCTGCTCATGCTCTGTCTCACTCTCTCTCAAAAATAAATAAATGTTAAAAAAAAAATTTTTTTAATGTGAATGGTCTGAAAGACCAGTTGAAAGACAGAGATTGTCAAAGTGGATTAAAAAAAAAAAAAACAAAACTGAGTTGTCTACAAGAAACTCACCTTAAATATAAATACACAAATAGTGGAAAAGTAACAGCATGGAGAAAGATATGCCCTGCTAACAATAATCACCAGAAAGAGGGGAGCTATAGCAAATTTCAGAACAAGAGTAATCATGGATGAAGAAGTACATTGCACAATGACAGTGGACTCACTCCTCTAAGAAGACATAACAATCCTGGGGCGCCCAGGGGGCTGTCGTTTAAGCTTCCGACACTGTTGGCTCAGGTCATGACCTCACGGTTTGTGAGTTCGAGCCCCGCCTCCGGCTCTGCCCTGACAGTGTGAAGCCTGCTTGGGATTCTCTCTCTCAATCTCTTTCTCAAAATAAATAAATAAATAAATAAATAAATAAACAAACAAACTTAGAAGAAGAAGAAGAAGACGATGACGACATAACAGTCCTGACAAAAGAATGTAAGAATGAATGCACAAGGCGAAACTGATGGAGTTGAGAGGACAAATAGACAACTTCGCTATTATATTTGGAGACTTAACAGCCCATGTCAACAATTGATGTGTGAAGCAGGCAGAAAATCAGCAGGTATACGGATGGCCTGAACAGCATTATCGCACAACCTGATTGAACTGACATTTATAGAATACTTCGTGGAACAGCAGGCTGCGTGTTCTTTTCAATCTCATGCAAACCCTGCACCAAGATAGACCACATTCTTGGCCGTAAAACACGCTGTAATACGTTCAAAAATATAGGAAACTTACAAAGTATGTTCTCAGACCACGATGGAATTAAACTTGAAATCTGTAACAGAAAACAGCTGCAAAATCCCTAAACAACTGGAGATTAACAACCGGAGATTCACCTCTAGATAAGTACAGGGTCAAAGAAGAAGTCTCAAGAGAAATTAAAACATATTCTCAACAAAATGAAACTACAATTTATCCCAAGATTTGTGGGATACAGCAAAAGCCGTGCCTGAAAGGAGATTTATAACATGAAATGTATACATTATTAGACAAGAAGAAACAGCTAAAATTATAGCCTCGCTTTCCACGTTAGGAAAACAAATTGAAAAAAAAAAGAGCAAATTAAGTGTTAAGCAAGCAGAAGAAGTGAACTAAAAGTTACAGTAGAAATTAATGGAATTAATAAGCAAGTGCAGGGCAAGTAGGGAAGGTCGGTGCACAAAAGTCAATTGTTTTCCTAGATACCAGAGACGGGTGATTATAATTTAAAATTAAGCAAAACACAACATAATTTATAACATTATGCAAAAATGAACTACTTGGGCATAAACTTAAAATATACATAGGACCTTTTTTTTTTTATGTAAAACCGGAAAACAAAGGTGAAAGGAAGTAAAGAAAATCTAAATAAATGGAGAGATTTCCTGTGCACGTATTAGAATACTCAATATTGCTCCATTCTTCCCAACGTGATATAAGTCTTCTGGGAACCCCAAACAAAATCCCAGCAAGCTATTTGTAGATGGTGGCAAATGCATGTTACATGTATGTGACAAGGCCAAGGTCCCACAATAGCAGACTCAGTGGAGAAGAAGAAACACAATGTTGAAGGACTCACACTTTCCACTGCAAGATACCGTCAAACTACTGTAATCAGGAGATCATAGTATTGGGGAAAGAGCAGAAGACAGAGCCCAGAGACAGACTCCTGGGGTAGTTGATAGAGGTTGACAAAGGTGCACAGGAACTGGTGAATGAAAGATCGTCTTCTCAACAAATGGTGTCAAAAAATGTGATCATCCCTAGCCACAAAAGTTGAACCTAGATACGGCTTTCTGACCTTATGCAAAAATTAAGCATGGACCGCAGACCCAAGCAGAAATGCAAAACTGTGGCAGGTGGAATAGAAAACATCGGAGAAGATTTGCCATATAACATGTGGAAAAGTCAAACTCCAAGTCAGAGAAGGGATCAGCGGCTGCCACTGGATAACAGGTGAGGCTTTGGGGACATGTGATTTCGTGAAATGGTTCTGTGTTATACTGTGATGCTGGACACGGGCTAGTATGTATTTATCAGAACATTTAGAACTTGAGAAAATGAAGACTAAACCATATGCATATTTTAAAGTTTTGTTTTTGTTTTTGTTTTTGTTTTTGTTTTTGTTTTTAGAGTGAGGGGTACAAGCAGGGAGGGGAAGGGGCAGAGAGAGAGGGAGAGACAGAATCCCAAGCAGGCTCTGAGATGGCACAGAGCCGGACGTGGGGCTCAGTCCCACGTACCATAAGATCGTGACTTGAACCGAAAAAACCGAGACGGATGCTCAATCGACTGAACCACCCAGGCACCGCTGTGTATATATTTTTTAAAAAGCACTTAGGAGGTTAGGGGACCCTGGAGGCAATGCAGAGTTTGACAAAACAAATTAACCATATTACAGATGTATTAAATAACCTCGCTGAAGGAGGTGGGGTGGGGGCTGAGCCAGGAAACGACTGGAGTCTGTGAGACTGAAGATGAAAAGGATTTGCACAAGGCACCGTACCCTAGTAGATAACATTGTTCCCTACCGAGTATAGGCTAACAACTCAGATGCTGTTAGCAATGTATAACGGAGCCAATCAGTTCAGTAAGGACGGCAGGTGAGTGCGGACAGGTGTCTCACTGCCGGAGTGAGAGTTATAGGCAAGCAAGGGCAGGGTGTTGCAGAATGATCCGTGTGACGATGGGTAGGCGTGGGCGACATCTGTAGGAAGGCAGATGATCACACACGGAAATATCCATCGGTCTGTGTTGGATGCTGTCAGCCGAGAGCCTAGGAAAGACTCTGCTGTAGTAGCAAGAAGCACACAGGGTACCCAGGTCTCGGATCCTAATGCCATGGTCCAACAAAAGTTCCTCGCAGAAACGCGGATCCTAGAACTGGGGCAGGAAATGCAGAAGGTGAGCCTGAAGCATCTGAAAGGCCCGGGGGGATAAGGAAGTCCTAAGAAACAGTGAACAATCCCTGGGATATATTTGCAGTGGCCCAGGCGACACCGCAAGAGGTCCCGAGAGCCAAACTGGAACAAACTGGAGCCACAAAATAAAGTAGCACTGGATTATAACAGAGTATAAGGTAAATACCTCAGGCCTGTATCGCTATAAGTCAGCAAAGGAATGCAGAAATGGTGGGGACGAACAGACGAATCTCCCACGCGAACAATTCCAAATCATTGACGAGATACATCGCCTTCAAGAAGTGGAGTTAACTCTGCATTCTCCGAGTGTGAGCTACACAAAGTGACTTCCTTCCAAAAGTTATAGTACGAGAGAGGGAGAGACAGTAACTTTCCAGGGGAGAAAGCTGGTAAACACCATCTCATCCACTTTGATAGGTCACTTGCTAGCATGCCCCCTTGACACGATGTGATGAGAATGGCGCTGGACCTCTATGGTCTTCCCCATAAAACCAGTAACCCCAGTCTCATCATGAGAAACATATCATAGCGGATAAATCCGTTTGGGAGACCCTGCAACATACCCGAGCTATATTTCTCGAAAGCGTTATAATCATCAAAAACAATTTTAAGGGGAGCCTGGGTGGCTCAGTCGGTTGGGCGTCCGACTGCGGCTCAGGTCTTGATCTCCCGGTTTGTGGGTTTGAGCCCCGCATCGGGCTCTGTGCTGACAGCTCAGAACCTGGAGCCTGCTTCGGGTTCTGTGTCTCCCTCTCTCTCTCTCTGCCCCTCCCCCATTCATGTTCTGTCTCTCAAAAATAAATAAACATTAAAAAATAATAATAACAACTTTAAAATGTCTTAAATGGCCACAGCCAGGAGGAGCCCAAGGAGACCAGGGAAATAAATGTAACTGATGTCCTGCATGAGATCTCAGGACAGAAGAAGGGTATTAGATGAAACCTAAGGAAAGCTGAATGAAGTATTGGCTTTCGCTCATGATACCAATATTGGCTCATTGATTCTGAGAAATGGACCACAACAATGTAAGGTGTTAATACTGATGGGCACTAGGTGTAGGTTACATGGAAATTATTTGCTAACTTCTCCACTCTTCTGTGAACCTGAAACTATTCTTTCAAAAAGAGAATTATTACAAAACCAATGGAAAAAATTACAAAAAAAATCTTGATAGATTTGACCAAACAATACTGGAAACATGGGCATAATAGAGCTCATAAGTGGAATTAAAATATGCATAACGGAGGAAAAACACGCTGGCAATATATGGTACTATTTTGTCTTAACATTATCCAAGTTGTTTTAAAATTGTTATGAGATTATAGAGATATCTATGGGAATTGGGACAAAGTTTCTGAAAAGAAATGTGAACATATAAATGAAAAGTTTGAATCATATTTGTTTATGTACGTCAGTAATTCTGTTTTATAATGTCTGATAAAGGGGCGTTTGGGTGGCTCAGTTGGTGGAGTGCCCTAATTTTGATTTCAGCTCAGGTCATGATCCCAGGGTCATGATCATAAGATCAAGCCCCACATCAGGCTCCATGCTGACAGTGAGAAGCCTTCTTGGGATTCTCTCTCTCCTTTTCCTCTACCCCTCCCCCACTCACACACATTCTTTCTCTATTTCTCTCCCTCTCATAAAATAAAATAAAATAAAATAAAATAAAATAATAAATAAGAAACCTGATAAAAAAAATTGACATGTGGCCATTGTTTCATATTGAAAGATTTCATTGAAGCATTGTTTATCATGATAAAATCTTGGGAGGCCATCCAAGAATTAGAAAATTTTTAAGGAATTCTACTAAATCTGTATGATTTAGTATATCTGTTAAATAGCTTTAAATAGTTTAAATAGTTTTAAAATATTTATTTCTGACAAGGAAAAATGCTTATGATCCAAACTGGTTATAATCAAAGTTGTAAATACCAAATGATCCTAACTGTGTAAAAAAAAAAAAAAAAAAGAAAGAAAGAAATATTTATTATTTTAACTTGGGTTCCTTTGGGATGTTTGGATTACAAGCAATAATTGTTTTCTTATTTATAATTTCCTGATATGCCACCAATTTTCAGGCACTAATTGGTAATGAGAGAAAATAAAATGAAAAGAAATGTTCTTCTCTTACTAGGTTGAAATACAGCCACAGGCCATTCTTTATTAATAATAGATTTTGTCTATGAAATTTTCAGCAGAACCTTTATCTTAAGACTATAATTTTTTTTTTCTCCTGAAAGATCAGACATCCTGCCAGAATACAGAACTGGTTGCGAATTGCAACGCCTATACCCAGGGTCAACAGGACCAGAGTCCTGAAGTTAAGTAAGGATTTCTTTTGGCATCTCTTCACTCTTCCCATAATTAACTCATTATTCCTTTTAACCACAGTTTTCCTGGTTTGCAACAGCACATGTAGCTTCATTCTCAATCCCACAAACTCTAGCATCAGTCATGCACCCGGGACAAGATTGAAAACTAAGTTTAAATAAATAGAAAAAACCATACTGAGGATACCATGAAATTAAAAACATCTCCAAAGGTTATAAAGGACGCTGAGCTTTGACCTGAGCCTTCAAGGGCAAATTCAGTTGGGTAGTTAGTTTGAGGGTAAGTGAATATGAAGGACAAGTTTCTTCTGTTTTAGGATATTCAAGTCTTGGGGTTTCATGTATTTGAAAACCAGTTTTTCAGAGCATACAGCCTGCAATACTTTCTGCTGGGCACTGGGAGTTAGAAACAAACAAGTCAGACAGGGGCACCTGCCCTCACAGAACCTGAACTCAAGTGTGTAAGGTACCCCCCCCCACCCACAGACCTAAAACAAGTATGGTGATACATAGGTAGAAAAAATGTTTGGATAGCCTAAGTTGGAAAAAGTTATAGTAAGTAAAACTTTCAGTGAAAGTGGAGGAGTAGAGAAGAAGAAAGATTCAAAAAAAGAGAAAGTAATAAATATATTTAGCTGTTTTTCTGAAGGGGGAAAACCCCAACTGACAACATTTGTCAATTTCCATGGCATTGGGCAATTGAAAACCAATGTGATTTCACTACCACTCAGATACCTCATGAGCATAGAGAATGGTAAAGTGGAGAAAATAATTTGAAGGCAGTAAGTGATGAGCATTTATTACTATTGCTTTTAATTGATTTCATTGTAAGTTTCTGTAATTTAATTTTCAATGATGGCCGCATCCACAGCTGAACGACAAAATTTTGGAAAATGTAGCAATCGACTCTCATAAGCCAGCGCACACAAGCTCCAACATCACACTGAGGCATGATTGGTATGTGTCAATAGCTGGGTACTTTGGAATAACTGGATGATTATATTAAAAAAGAAGAAGAAGAAGGAGAAGGAGAAGGAGAAGGAGAAGGAGAAGGAGAAGGAGGAGGAGGAGGAGGAGGAGAAGGAGAAAGAGAAGGAGGAGGAGGAGGAGGAGGAGAAGGAGAAGGAGAAGGAGGAGAAAGAGAAGGAGGAGAAGGAGAAGAAGCAGACAGCGAAGGAGAAGAAGAAAACGAAGGAGAAGGAGAAGAGGAAGAAGGGTCCCTGGAGATAGAACAGGACATTTGACACAGGTCAAGTTGCAGACCTGGAATGCCAGTCTCATGGACCCAAGTCTGCAGCCAGTGGGGAAGCCATGGAGGCGTGCACTCGCCCACAAGTGCTTTAAAAAACCCTCATGACGTAGACGCTAAAACTTTGGATCTATATTCATGGTGGACTCAAATAGGTCAATGTTGGAGAAAGGGAAATCAGTTAGGAAGCTTCACGTCTCTTCAGGGAGGAAGGTCAAGAGAGCGTGAAGAAGCAGAACAGAAGCCAGGACGGCGAGCAAGAGCAGGCTGTGAGGATCACCGTACCGTGACCTGCAACCCGCCTCTGGCGTTGAGAATTGTCACTTATGCACCACACTTACAGTAAGAAAACTGTTCTCCAAGTATAAATGCTGGCAGTTACCAAGAAGAAAAAGCTAAAATAAGGCTGAAGGGAATCCACACTCAGTAAAGTAAAAAATTCATGTTGGTAGTTTGCTGTTCCCTTATCCTTCCAGATTCCTTTTATGACATGCCTAATCTTCTTATCTTGATGCTGTTAGCTAGCTAGTATTTTAAAAGGGAGATTATTTAACCTTCATTATGTCTAACGACTCAGTGGGGTGATTTTTAATAGGGTTTCTAACTCTAGGATTCCTAGGAAAAGAGGATAGCTGTGTAACTTTATCTAAAGTCTATGCGATAGCTTTAGAAAAGGAAGCGCCAGGCTCTATGTGGTTTTTCTATGCGGTATCGCAGGTATGAGTGAACGTTCTCTATCCAAAAATCAGAATAGATTTATGAATGTTCAGCCCGGGGGTTTGAACTGTAATTAAAATGCAAATGTGTTAGCTTAATATAATAGCTGGAAGAAATCTTAAAGATCAATCTCATTGAACCATTTTATTCCATTGATGAATGACTGGAGACTGAGATGTATCACAGACAGATGGCGGTGAATGCGAAACCAGAGAGGTCACGTGCATGGCAAGCCCGGGACCGGCCAGGCAGGACTCACTCCATGAATGTTCATCCAAGCTGGGGCGTCAGGGGACCGCCAGCATCAAGTTTCCATCTCAGCCCTGCCCAGTGGCATAGGTAATATCATTATTATTGCTTTTCTCATGGTTGTTTGAAAGTCAACGCCTTTGAAAGCATGACTTAGGTATATTTCTGAACTGTATGTCAGTTAAAAAAAATTTGTTTCAGTTTAGTTATTTTGAGAGAGGGAGAGCACAAGCAGGGGAGGAACACAGAGAGAGGAAGAGAGAGAGAGAGAATTCCAAGCATTCTCGACACGGTCAGCACAGAGCCCAACATGGGGATCGAACTCCAAACCTTGAGATCATCACCTGAGCTACAATCAAGAGTCGAACACTTAACTGACTGAGATACCCTGGTGCCCCAATGAACTGTATATAAATTTTACGCAGAGAGCACCTCAAATAGCTTTATTGGGTAGATGGTGAGACCTTTATACTTCATTTCTACATTCTGGCCCCCAGGTACCTATAAAATGAGGACAACAGTAGCCCTTTTGTGTGGTTAACCTGAGGATTATACTGGGCCCTGCACACACATTGCAGGGCACTGTGCCTGACACAGCTTCTTACCACACTTTGGTACTTCAAACTCAAGCAAAGAGGAGGTTGAATTATATCACTTTCTGATAATGGCTGACGGTTGATGGCACTTATCCATAATTAGAATGCAGACTCGGAAAAGCTCAGGGTCGTTGGAGAACTTAAGAGATACCAAATCCGAATCTCCCAATTTTATAAGTGAAAGTTAGCTTTTTCCGAGAGGGATCTGGTGAGATGCCCTCAGTAAGGACAAGCACCCCCATGACCACTCAACACGACCTGGAAGGAAGTTCTTCCCAGGCACCCTGGGTTTCCGGGGCAGAAGTGCCACCCTACATCAGGTTATTCGGGGAATTCTGCACTTAACTCTTTTAACACAGATTCGATTTCATGTCAGACTGAGAACAATTGAGAAACTTCTCAGATTCCTGGCTGATCCCTTGGCAAGAGTACTCACGCTCTCTTCGGCCATGACTCACTGTCCAAGTCTGACCCTCTCCCTCAGCTTTTTCCCCCATTTTACCCCCCAGACTCAAGCTTTTGCCTTCTTACCTTATTGACCTCTGTCTCTAGTAACTGACACTGTGCTTAAGTCAGCCTCATAACCTGTGTTTTTTTTCAACTGTTGGAGAATAGATTCAACTATATCCTCATGCTTTAAGCCAAATAAGAGAAATGTTATATATTAAGAATGTAATCAAATTGCATAAACCTCACTGAGCAGGTGTAGACGCTCTGGGACTAATGCTAGAAATACTTTGATAAGTAAGTAAGTAAGCAAGTAAGACATGCTCTTTTCATCAAGAACAACATCTCCCTCCAAAGTAAGGGGAACAGAAAGCAGACAAGCCATGTCAGTTCAATCATTTCTTGGAAGGCACGCAAAATGCAAAGAAAACACAGAACACCTATACCAGCCTGGGGATTGCTTGGAGTAGATGAGATCTGAACTAAATCCCCATGGTCCAGAGAACTGAGTCAAGCCGGCAGAGGGGAAAGGATACAAGGAGATTATATGGCCATGAACATGGCTGCATAGATGGCGTGGCTTAATGAAGAACATGTTTTATTAAAGGAGAATAAGCCCCAGGAAGCAGAAACCTTGCATGACCCACACCTTCCTGTCTTGTTTAGTGCCTTGCGGTCATGCTTAGCTAGGTTTGGCTAATCTAAAAGCAATAGAAAGGGGCACCTGGGTGGCTCAGTCGGTTGGGCGTCCGACTTCAGCTCAGGTCATGATCTCGCGGGCCATGAGTTTGAGCTCTGTGCTGACAGCTCGGAGCCTGGAGCCTGCTTCCGATTCTGTGTCTCCCTCTCTCTGGCCCTCCACCGCTCACACTCTGTCTCACTCTCTCTCTCAAAAATAAATAAACATTAAAAAACATTTTAAAGCAATAGAAAACCATCTAACATTTTCAACAAGGAAAGTGACACAATTCAATCATTATATAAAGTATTATGGAGTTCAGGTCTGAGGGGAGAATCTGGAAACTGGAAGATCCACTGTAGATCTATGATGATAGATCCAAGGGGAAATGATGAAGGTCTATCCCAGAGGGAGACATAAAATGTCAGCCAGTCACAACACTGTCTAATTCTGAGTAAAAATGTAACAATCTAAATACTTTGGTTCCCTAAAATTATCACTCATCAAGAGGTTAAAGAAACTACAATCCTTACAATTTCTAATATTTCTCTTCCCACTCTCTGGAACCTCATCGAACATTCCGGTTCCGAGGCACACAGCTGCTCCAAGGACCAGGGTCTACTCTGATGTGGTGTGTTACATTTTCAGCCAACCACAAGATTGTCCATTGACGATGTATGGGTCCGTGAGGTTAAAGGGACAGAATTCGCCCCGATAGGCCTCTCTGTGACAGACAGCAGCTTCAGAATTTCCATTCAAATGATACAAGTCCCTGACAGCCAGACAGTTCAGCCTTCCTAGACCTGTTACTTCATTTTCTAATTAGGGCTGTCTCTAGTTTTGAAGTTTCTAACCAGAAGCCGTAGAGATTGTTTAAGTATACACTTGCAAAGGGTAGATACAATCAACACACAGTAAAAAACTACATAAATATCCCAAAATGGTGGTATTGAGAGTCAGTCTGATAGCTCCCTTCTAAAAGAGAGACACCGGTTAGTTCCCAGGTGTCCTGACTGAACCCTGCCCCGCATGACCTTCAAGGTTCCTGCCGTTTGCTAGTCTTCTCTTGTTCTCACGTTTTGATTTTGTTCTCAGAGAGCAATGCGAAAAACAGGCTGATGGCATTTTCCCCTACACAAGAGTCCAGCTCACAAGCAAATAGAAATTTCTGTTTTAATTTCTGCTGTTTATTTGAAGAAATGGCCAAGAAACTTTTTTACTCTGCAAAGATATTATAGACCCTACTGTCATCGAAATGCACTGGGCTGGGGGTGGGGGGGATGAATTCATCTGGATGCGCTTGACCAGGATCTGGGGAAAACTCCCACCCAAACCGTGCAGGGGGTTCTGTTTATTCGGCAGACCTGAGGGAGAGTCTCAAGAAGGGTCTAGAAGGCGATAGACAAGACCAGCTTGGGGAGGGCACTGGGCTTCCAGGGAAAGTGTGTGTGTGTGTGTGTGTGTGTGTGTGTGTGTGTGTGTGTGTGTCTAAGAGAGAGAGATGGAAATAGAGAGAGGCATGGGACAGAGTTAACAGAGGACAAGGATACGTTAGAAACATCAACACTCCAAATGCTCAGGCTACGTTTGCTAGTGGTTTCTCCCACAGACACTGAAGGTAGGTACACCCTCAGTGGAGGTACAACTAAATGCATTCACTCTCACAAGCCTGCATCTCTTGTGTGAACAGAATTGCTTTCCTTTTATGCAGTTTGATTTTCCCTGACTCAGCACAACCCAACATGCCCTACCCTGCTTACAATGTTTCAGTGACTTTTCATCAATCTTAACAAAAATAAAAATCCCTATTCATGGTCCTCGAAGTCCCCCATGCCTGGCCCGTGCCCAAGAGCACCACGGTGATGACTGCGTGCCAATGAACTGTGACCAGGCCAGTCAGCACCTCTCCAGGGAGAAGGTGAGACTGTGGCTGGTCTGGCTGGTGGATGTGGGTCTTGAGAGGATGCATTGGTGAGTAACGACAGTCCCAGAGAGTCAGCACCCTAGAAGCCTGGCCCTGTCTAGTGGGTGGTCAGGAGAGGTAAGTTAGAGAGAGTTAATTCTAGAAAGTCATAGGTGATGCTTCGAAGTTGGTCCTGGCTACTGAGTTTGGGATTTTCTGTACAAAATAAATGCATTTGTGGGGCACCTGGGTGGCTCAGTCGGTTAAGCATCTGACTTCAGCTCAGGTCATGTTCTCACGGTTCATGGGTTCTAGCCCCACTTTGGGCTCTGTGCTGACAGCTCAGAGCCTGGAGCCTACTTCAGAATCGGTATCTCTCTCTCTGTCTCTCTCTGCCCCTCCCCCACTTGTGCTCGTTCTCTTTCGGTCTCTCAAAAATAAATAAACGCTAAAAAATTTTTCAAAAAATCAAAATACATGCATTTGAGTGGAGATAGTGGGCTGTACAGTGGTAAAGATTAATCAGGGAGCAGTAGAAAAAACAGACTAAAGAAGAAGCTAGTGGAAGCAGAGATATTTGGGGAATTTATTGAAAATATCCCAAGTATAGAGTAACAGAGATAAGTCATCTGCATTCTAAAGACCTTTGGTTCGAGTCCAGACCGTGTAACTCGGCAAAGAACTTAATTAACTATAAAATGGAAACATTGCTTCTTAGTTTGTGAAAGTACTTTGGAAACCAATGAGTGGGAACATGTTTTATAAACTCTCAAGAATTGTTAATAAGAAATTCATGATATTCTTTCATTCAATACACCCAAAACCAATAGCTTCTCAAATCTCTTTTTTTTCTAGATGTTCCAATATTTCTTTCAAGAATTAAGGCCTACCAGCTACTTTCCAACACTTTCCATAAGCAAAGCCTGCTTCGTAATCTGTATTTCTTAGTTGTCTCTGCTCACGTTTAGAGTAAATATCTTTACATCCTGGATGACAAATGTGGCTTTCACCTTTTGAACACCCAATTATTATGATAGTGGGCTAAGATGATATCTTGTGCACAGAGTGCTTATTAAGAAACCCCGAGTACCTGAAAATCTGCAGCATAAAACAAATATCCTTCTTTGGCTTACTAAAATTAATCCAGTATGTTCTTGTAGCTCACTTCCTGCGGTTATCGGGTTCTTGTGAAGATGTTCCCGTACAGACTTCACTCAGCTCTGACCTTGAACTCTCTGAGACTGCAGGGAGACATTTCTATGTTTTTGCCTGAAGTTAATTCATTCATTACATTAAGTAAGGGCTCTTCGGTCAGCCGTCCCCTCTCCATGGACTCACATCCTCTTCCTTCAGCATCAGATTCCAGACTCCATGAAGATGATGACCATTAAGCTCTTGACTTTGGAGCATGAATGCAAGTCAGCTTTAGCTCTTCCAGCTCTCTCGACACTCTCTCATCCAATAACTCGTCACCAAGATGTTATTTCTTTCTTCAAAATCACCCCAGAACTTCCGTTTTCATTGATAGCACTATCTGAGCTTTGCAGGCATTTATAACTTATTGAAAAGGATAACGATTGCACCTTAGTGTATATCACCACTGCCTTTAGGAGCTGACAAAGACTTTGACATCTGATCCTCACAAAAACCTTGGGCAGAATACATTATAATCACCACTATTTCACAGATAAGGGATAATGAAATCGAGAGACAGAAAGTTCAGAAACTTGCTGATAGATTAGAAATTGTGACCTCAGAAGAGGTGCCTTTCCATAAACCACTAGAGAAAATGAACTTATATGCTCTTTTTTGTTTTCTTTGTCAACTCAAATTTTATCTTAATATTCTGAGTTTAATTTAAATTTTAATGGGAGAATGCAGGGATCAGGGTCAATGTCACAGTATATCCAGGTAGATCTCTTGTTTCAGATTCACCCAGACTTGCCAACATCGGAGACCGCACACATCACCTAGCTCAGCCTTCTGCCCACTGGAGGCCTGCTGTCTACCAAAAAATGATAGACTCTATTCTACCTGCTTCTATGTGGGCATCCTTAACTGGGGTCACCTACTGTCCTCTTGCTATGTGACTTACCCACTACTGAGCAGCTCTGGTTCTTTGTGTTTCCTCTCTTAGATGTCACAAAGAACACATTTACCTTTTTTCTTGTAAAACTGCCCTTCAGTATTTTGAAGTCATTGCTGTCTTCAATAGAAAAGTGATTTCCAAACAAATACTGGTTACATGATTTTACTCTCACCAGCTGACAAGTGCAGCATTCCAACAGAACAGAGTCTGGAGATCCTGAGGTTGAGCAGAGCTGTGTTTACCAGGCAGGCTCTTGAGTTTCTCATCAGGTCGCACCACGAAAATGGTTTCCAAAAGGAAAATTTACTCCATGGTTGAAGGACTTTCACATGTATTGTATGAAGATGAAGACTACAGTGTTGTGTGGATTCTCAAGAACTTACCGTCGGAGAACTGTACCGTTGAGGGAGACAAGGGCATCTTAGATGGATTTCCCACCCACAGTTTTCACTTTGAAAAGCGTATAGAACTCACAAGCCCTCACTGAGAGGAGGCAGTGGGCTTGTCAGGAAGTTGGCTTCTCTGAAAGGTAGTGTTGTCACGCTGCTGTTGCAGATGCCGCGACCAAGAGAGATGAATCAGCCATGGTCACGCACAGTTGAATTCAGGGCTCTGCTATCTACAGTATACCATGTCATCCTTTTATCTAGGAAAAGTCACCTATTCCATTGTTACATATAGTTTCATAGCATGAATGGTGTCGTTATTGGTGGATATGATATCATCCACTATACTCGAATTAATATGTGCAGATACGTCCAGGCAACGTCAAGGAAACTGTTCTTAAGAACAGTTCTGTCAGAAATTCACCACTTCAGTCTAACCCTAAAGACATACAATAAAGATGACCAAAGCCACTCAGCATCCAAGTAAAGGCTAGTGGGACCACCTGCATATTTCTCTGCCTCTGTGTCATCCCAGCATCCACAGTGAGGGGCAGCCCAAGGCCACATGGGGACCCAGCCTATAGCTAACCTTTTAGAATGGTTTCTAAATACCTTTCTTAAGGAAACTAATGTAACTCACTGTCCTTTTCTTCACATGGACAATAAACTATGTGTATCATCATATAAAGCAATGCAAACTAAAAATTAAAAACATCTACCATTTGCTTGGCCAACAGTGCCCCTCACGTTCTGTATTAGATGATGAGAAGCCATTTGTCTGTGGGTTTAATAATCACAAAAATACTATGCTATCCATATGCTTTTATAAATGGACTGGACATAGATTGGAAAATCACAAAATTATTTATACAAACACACATTCCAATTCAGCTCATTGGAAAACTAACTATAAACTCACATCTTGATAGTTCAGTGACATAGTCAGTTTCAGATACTGTTCGGACCCTCCCTACTCCCTAGAGTCACATCGTAATCCCTGTGGCTTGTAGTATTAGGAAAATGGAGAAACACGTCATTATCAGTACATCACGGTCAATTTATTGTGCTCAAGACATG
The DNA here is from genome assembly GCF_007474595.2 of Lynx canadensis. Classification (NCBI taxonomy): domain Eukaryota; kingdom Metazoa; phylum Chordata; class Mammalia; order Carnivora; family Felidae; genus Lynx; species Lynx canadensis. Next base: position 63,979,874 of record NC_044304.2, read on the forward strand.
GAGGAAGTATGAAGGAAGCAGTCATTACAGAAGTATGGGTCAGCTAAGGGAGCAAATGAGAGGGGAGCCCTCAGAGAGCATCTAGCGAAGGGAGAACCCAGCAGCCTGAAACCCCCACCTCTTCCTGAAAGTAAGTCAATGAAAAATGCTTCAGGTCTCCAAATTCACTGAACAGAAGAAACTATTACCCTCCTTAGGCAGAAGGAAGCATCACTACCACCAAGAAACACACACACACAGAATCAAAAGACCCCCTTCTCTCCCATTGCTTCTAGGTACAATGGACTTCATCCATTCATGGGAATCTTGTCCTTTAGTAAACAAATAATATTTCTAAACTCCTGTTTCTCTTTTGGTCCTGATGCCCAGTGTCCCTTAGTGCAGTGACAAGAAAGACCTCACTTGAAGTATTCCCCAAATACAGCTAAGAAGAAATACAGAGTAATATATTGTAATCTATGAGACACTGCACAGAATAATGATCCTTATCAAACATTTAAGAAGAAAGGAAACATATATCATTGCAGAAGAATGAACTAAAATCCTACTGGGTGCCTGAGTCTTAGAATATACTCTTAAATATTATTTTTATTAATCCTCCCAAAGTCCTCTAAGACCTATATAATTTTTCTCCTAGTAGCCAGGAGAAAGATACATTGGAAACACCAAGAAGAAAGAAAGACCAATTGTATCTAGATACTGGCCATTCAATGTTGGCTAGAGTTTTGTTAATTAGTAAGCCACAGTGACTCATTAAGGGATATAAAGATTACCCAGACTTGACTATACCATATATTCACAAAAAAAAAAAAAAAAAAAAAAACCAGAAAATCTAGAAGCAATCCAAAAGACTTCATCAAAAGTCTACTGTTCTGAGTATAGCCAGAAGGTGATGGTAGGGAGGGGGTTGGGTCAGAGAAAAGAAGGGACAAAAAAAACACAGGGATAAATAAAAGTTGGGAAGGAAGAAAGGAAACTGTCTTTGTTTGCAGATGACATAATCATACATGTAGAAAATAAAAAAGAATTGACAAAAACACCCCCAAACTAGTAAACAATTATAGCAAGTTTACAGTTTATAGGGTTAATGTACAAAAGTCAATAGCTTTCCAATATACCGGCAATGGGTATACACAATACCGTTTATTCTAGTACCCAAAATGTAAAATATTTAGGCATAAATATTTTTAAATATTGTTTAAGGTTATACAGGGAAACTTACAATTCTAAAGAATGAAACTAAGGACTAAATAAATGTACAGACATTTCATGTTAATGGATAAGAAGACTCAAGATTATCAAGATTTCACTACTCAACTTGATCTATAGATTCAGTGCAATCCCAATCAAAATCCCAGCAAGTTATGTTGTATATATCAACATACTGATTCTAAAACTTATATGGAGAGGCAAAAGACCCAGGCTACATCAATATTAAAGCAGAGGAACACAGTTAGAAGATTGACCTGGCATCAAGACTTCTAGAAAGCTATAGTAATCAAGACTGTGTAGTGTTGAAGAAAGACTAGACCAAGAGATAAATGTAACAGAATAGAGAGCCCAGAAATAGACACCCATCAATGTAGTCAACTCATCTTTGACAAAAGAGCAAAGACAACACAATGAATTAAAGATTGTCTCTTCAACAAATGGTTCTGAAACAACTGGACAACCACATGCAAAAAAAAAAAAAAAAAAAAAGAAGAAGAAGATTCTGGCCACAGACCTTATACCCTTCACAAAAATTAACTCAAAATGGATCATAGATTTATATGTAAAATGCAGAACTATAAAACTCCTAGAAGATAACAAATAAGAAATCTTTGATGACCTTGGCTATGACAATGACATTTTGTCATTATTTTTCAGTTTATTTATTTATTTTGAGAGAGAGAGCATGAGTGGGGGAGGGGCATGAAGGCAGACACAGAGAGAGAGAGAGAGAGAGAGAGAGAGAGAATGCATGCTGTCAGCATAGAGCCCGACAAGGGTCTGGATCCCATAAACTGTGAGATCGTGACCTGAGCTGAAATCAAGAGTCAGATGCTTACCCAGCCTAGCCAACCAGGGGCCCCTGGCAATGACTTTATAGATACAGCACCAAAGGCATGATCCACATAAGAAATAATTGATGAGCTGGACTTTATTAAATCTACAGTCTTCTACACTGTGAAAAACAATGTCCAAGAAAAGATAAGCCACAGACTGGGAGAAAATATTTACCAAAGACATATCCGGTAAAGGACTATTACCCAAAATATACAAAGAATTCTTGAAACTCAACAATAAAAAAAGAAAGAAAAACCCAATTAAAAAATGGTCCAAAGACCTTAATAGAAACCTCACCAGATAATATATACAAATGTCAGACCAGCTTATGAAAAGATGTTCCACATCATATGTCATCAGGGAAATGCAAATTTTTAAAAAATGAGATACTATTACACAGCTATTAGAATGCCCCAAATCCAAAATACTGACATCAAATGCAGAAAAATGTGGAGCGACAGCAACTGGGAATGAAAAATGAGATGGTCAGTTGGGAAGACAATGGGTTATTTCTTACAAAAGTAAATACATTCTTACCTTACAATCCAACAATCGTGTTCTTTATTATTTACTCAAAGGAGTGGAAAACATGTTCACACAAATATCCTCACACAGATGTGTACAGCAGCTTTATTCAGAATGGCTAAAACTTGGAAGCATCTATGAGGTTCTTCGATAGTGAGTGGCTGAACAAGCTGTGGTCCATCCAGACAACGGCTGTTATTCAGTGATAATAAGAAAATGAACCATCAGTCCGCGAAAAGACATGCGACTTAGTGGCACGCGACCGAGAGGAAGAGGCCAATCGACAAGGTTACATACTTGACAATTCCACTTTAGGACATTCTGGAAAAGGCAAAGACATAAAGAAAGTAAAACGATCAGTGGTTGCCAGGATCAGGGGATGGAGGGAGAGAGGGATGAACATACAGAGCATAGAGAGGATTTTTAGGAAAGGGAAGTAGTCTGCATTTGATAATGATGGATACGTGTCATTATACGTTTGTCCAAACCCACTAGATATAAAACATCAAGAGTGAACGCGTTGTGTAAAGTATAGATCTGGATGATTACAAGGCATCAGTATAGGTTCATCAAGTGTAACAGGTGCACCACTCTTGTGGCGGATGTTATAATAGGGTGGGCTAAGCACATGTGAGGGCAGAAGGTATACAAGAGATCTTTATATCTTCCCCTCCGTTTTGTTGTCAATCTAAACTGTTCTAAACAAAGGAAGTCTTAAAAAAAAAATCAATGGGACTAGCCCTGTGTCTGTTGCTTAATCCAGTAACTACCCAATTACTCCTTCATCATGAATCAAATTTTCAAAAACCTTTTATTGAGCACCTATTATGTCCTAAGTACTATTTCAGGTAATCAGGATGCAAATATAGTGCATCTTTATAGCATCTGTCACGTCAACTACTTACTAAAATTAATTCCTATTTTCAACTTGTGCTTAAGTAGAGCCAAATTCAGTTTCTTAATATATTTGTTCAGTCCCAGTGCAATTGCTTCAATCTAGACTTCTCATAAAATTAATTTAAAAAAGTGTAGTCAAGTATAAAAATAACATAAAACACACTCCAACAATACCCCAAGGTGCACAGCCTCAATAAAAAATTAATTTACACAACCCAGATAAAGGTGTTATCTTAAACACATGCATCTGATCTCATTCCCACCCAAAGCCTCACCATGGCCAGTAAAGATCGATCCATCTATCCATCTACCTATCACTTTTTTTTTAACAAAATGATATAATACCACTTAGTATTAGTCAGCTTGTGCTACTGTAACAAAGTACCATAGATGCAGTGGCTAAACAACAGAAATACAGAAATTTACTTCCTCACACATGAACACAAGCATTCAAATGGTAGGAGTTCCAGAAAGACAAAATAGAAAAATAAATTACAGTGAATTATGTGAAACAATGTCCCAGGACTGAAGGCTATAGGTAGGCAGATTAAACACATCCAGAAGGTATCGAAAATGGAGGGCTCAGTAGACCTAACTAAAGGCATACCTTTAAGAAATCATGTAGCATATGTGACAAGGAGAAAGTCCCATAAACTTCTGCAGAGAGACCAGACTTCTCAACAGCAATATGAGAACCAGAAGTGATCAATGCCTTGGAAAATCGGAAGGCGGTTGACTTCTGACCCTAGATTCTAAATCCAACCGAAGTATCAGTCAAGCACGGGTAAAATAAAGACATTTTCATACTGGCAAGAAAGACTCCCAAAGTGCATTAACTTGACCCCATGTCTTGTGATGCTACCCGTTTGTAGGTATCGTGCAAAGAAGGAATCAGACATGGGAAACTGGAAATAGGAGACCAAATAGAGGAGAGAAGTAAGAGAGGATCCTGCCATGACTGCTGTGCAGTAAAAGTAGAAAGGTGCTGGAAATATGTGATAAAAACAGTGCTTTGTGTCTCATTAAGGTGATCAGAAAAGCACAGAAAACTTTAGTGTTGTCATCGCTTTTACTGATGGTTTTCACAGTGACAAGGTGATTGCACAGGACCATGGGGGGAGGGGGGGGGAATGCCCCTGAGAGAGTTAACACAAAACGTGGAGGTTCCCTTTTCTGAAATCTTAGCAAGAGCTCTTCCTCGCTAACGGCAATGCCATGCTGTCGAAACACAGATCAATACATTTTAACGCAGAAAAAAAGTGCAGAAGAAAATTAAGCATGTGTCATTTCAATAGATGACAGCGACATTTCCATATTACTGTTTTCCAAAATGAGACTAGTACCCAGATTGAACCAATCCTTGAGGTCAGTGGAACCTGACCCTCTCATTTTCCTGAGAGGTATTAAGCCTAAATACGCTGTGGGAGAGCCCCTCCCTAAGGAACGTGCTAGAGGCCACCTCAGAAAGAGGGAAGGCAATATGGCCCTAGCAACTCCTATACAGGTATGCGTAGTTCTGACATGACTGTGTAACTTGGACTGTCTCCAATCAGACTATATGTCATTACATAGGGGAGACAAAGAAATAGAAATTGCACACAAGGCTACACCCCACTGCATTAGTGGCTCAGTTTTTCGGGTACAAACCCACCGAGCCTGTGTGGGCATGACAAATAAAGTTGACTCCTGGACAGAAAAGCCTCGATGTCCCATCTCTCTGTGAGAATCCTGCTACAATACCAATGATAAGAATTTGGAAATGCTCTTTAAATAAATAAAACTATTCAAAAATAATCCAGTCTAGGGACTTCTGAGTGGCTCAGTCTGTTAAGCGTCCGACTTCCGCTCACGTCACGATCTCACGGTTCCTGGGTTCGAGCCCCACATGGGGCTCTGTGCTCAGACAGAGCCTGGAGCCAGCTTTGGATTCTGTGTCTCCCTCTCTCTCTGCCCCTCCCCCGCTCCTTCTCTCTCTCTGTCTCTCTATCTCTCTCTTTCTCTCCAAAAATAGATAATAAACATTAAAAAAATTTTTAAGTAAAAAATAGTCTAGTCTAGATATGTTTCATAGTTGAGTTATTTCGGTCTTAAAACCACATGAGTGGCTGCCCAAACATTTGTAGAAAAAAATCATGTGAGTAATGTATTAAACCTTAAACTGAAATATGTTGTGGATGAATTAGATATTTGCTACAAAAATAAATGATAGAAAACCCATGTGAAACCTGGCATGTGAACACATTTGTTAATCTACTCTCTCTTGGAACATTTGAGTGGGAAAGTCTCCCTGAGCACAGGTGGAAGGTTGGGGAACGTTCTCACAGCATTTTGATCATGGCATTCAGTAAGCTACCGGAAGGCAGGAGAAACCACTTCTACCTGGGTTTGGGGCAGGCCACAAACTCCAATTTAAAGATGACAATAAACTAGGAAAGGCATCTTTTTTCATTTAAAAAGCAATTACCCCAAAGCCTTAGTTTATAATTAAGACCTAAATAAAAAGAAGATACAGACTCAATATTCTGGAAGGGAGATTCAATAGTGTAAAGAAACCTGTTTTTTTTCTCACATTGATCCATAGATTAAAAGCAATTACAATTAGAGGCTCAGGAGTTTGTGGGATGCAACATGCTGAATTTAAAATCACTTGGAAGACCCGAGGCTGAGGAAGGAGGGGGAAGCTTCTCTGCTCTCCGATCCCGGGTAAACTTGGGAGATGAAGGTCCTTATTAGCTCCCTTTTGCCCAGCCAGTCCTGGGTGCCATCAAACGGCCTTCACTGACTCAGCTCTAGTCTGGAAGGAAATGTATTTCTTGGTGGCTCATGGAAGATTTACATAAGGTAAGGCTTGCAAAGTTTTTATCATGGTCATTAGCATACGGTGAGGCTCTCGACAGAGTAACTTCCTTTATCCACTTCCTTTATCCGCCACGTCCCGAAATAGTGCTCCTTGTAATTCCACCCGCACTTAATGGGTCAAGACACAAGGCCCCAAGTCTGGCAACCAGTCCATTCCATACAACGTACCCAAGAAAGAGGTGTCACTACCCGGAAGAAATAAGTGACCTCGATAAACTGCAAAGACGAATGGGTCTCCTAGGTGTGAAACTCTTACCTGGGGTGCAGCCCACCTCCTGCAAAGGAGCAGTCCATCGGCAGGCTTGACGGACCCAAGCCCAGCACTGGGACACTCTCTTTTTGCCAGATATTTCTCTGGCTTGTGCTCTGGGTCTTATTGGAATCTGCGCTTCTCTATACGCTTCAACAGGAAAATCCCTTTCAAATGCTTTTCAATCAAAACACCTGCTGCGTAAGGCAGAGACTGTTCTTGTGTTTCTATTTCCACAAATCCAAAAATGAATACGCAGATGAAGGCATGGCCTGTGTCCTCTTTACCGTCAACTGTTTCCAAGATACATCACTGTGGTGCTTAAATATTAAATGTATTCCTCATTAATATTTTGACTATCTTGTTACAGTGTGTGATATTAATTTTTAGTGTCTTGCTTCTAATATTATATAATTTGTGTCTTATGTTACTTAAATAAATTTCTGAATGGCAGCACATCCATTTATATGAATTATAATTGAGTTTTTATGACCATATTTAATGTATAGTGTAATAACAGGAGACATTAAAAGTTAAGCCAAATTACTATAAATATTCAAAAGCTTTGCACATACTCTGACTCCTTTGTTGAGAAATTAGCCCATAAATTTCTATGAAAATCTGTCTTCCCTTCCCCTATTAAATTTACAAATATCGTAAGTCTAATGTCTTTGTCTTTATTTGTATCAATCTGAATATCTGTACAAACGTTCCCATGTCTTGTGGGGGAAAAGACCTTAAAAACTCCAAGAATCAGAAGATGGTAAGGAACAATCTTAGATAATTTCAAATACATTTTTCTAGGTGGCCGTATCTGCTAACACCTGAGTGCTTTGTAAGTGGTGGATAATGTGATAAATGGGGAATCATGTTCTTAGTATCCCCAACCTCATTTATGGGGTCCAGAAACAGGCATTGTGAATAAGTAATTTGCCTAATCATCAGCTGGTGTCAAGGTCGCAATGTCTGGAATATGGTTTGACCACTTTTCAGACATGATATCTTGCTGACATGTACTATGTCAATAGACACATTTTCAAGATCCATGGAAAATTAAGTGGAAGTGACTGAGGGATCCCAGAATATACCAGATTTGAAATCACATGTAAATCGTCCCATATCTGGATGATTTTGTTACATCTTATATACTTACAACCTCTAATTATTTTTTAACCCTGTATAGCAACTAAGCTTGTTACTGCCATGCCTGTGTTATGTAGGGAAATGCAAACGCGCCAGGAGGTTAGGTGACCTGCCCAAACTCACCCAGCTTCTCGGCAGCACAGCACGTGACCGTGAGCCCGGCCTTAATACAAACTGGGGAAAAGCAAAACTATTCAAAATTCTACTGGGTAGTGCCTTTTCTGGCAAGGAGACTGATCCTCACGCTAGAGATGAAAGACAATATGAGGACAAGGGAAATCTCGGCTGAGCTTGGAGAGAAGTTTATTAAGAGAACGGCAGCCTTTTGCAAATGCATTTCTGCCCCAGGACCATGGGGGTTACCTGTCCAAACAAGGAGAAAACTGGAAGCCCACATGGCCCGGCTGGCGCTGGTGATGTCTGAGGCAGAGCAGGGATCTGAAAGAGGGAGGAAATGAAGGAGGCAGGGAAATTAATCCAACAGACTAGAGGAAGCATGGTTTATTTAATTCTGGAAAAGGAAAGGATGAAAACCAGCCGTCAGTCTGCACCCAAACAGATAAATGCAGTGAATTAGCTCTGACTTCCAGAAGATTTTTCCTGGGCAGCTAAGTAGCAGTGGTCGCTCTCTATTAAATTGCACACTGTGTGCCAGGCACTGGGCTAGTGGCTGTGGACTCAATCACCAGCTAAAAACTGTTGAAACTTAGGCTTTAAATTTTTTTAATGTTTATTTATTATTGAGAGACAGAGAGACACAGAGCATGAGCAGGGGAGGGGCCAAGAGATGGGGAGACACAGAATCCCAAGCAGGCTCCAGGCTCGGAGCTGTCAGCACAGAGCCCGACGAAGGGCTCGAACTCACGGACCACGAGATCATGACCTGAGCCGAAGTCAGTTGCTTAACTGGCTAAGCCACCCAGGCGCCCCTGAAATTTGGGCTTTAAAGCTTGATCTCATCACTTTCTGTTTGCCTCTTAGGGCCACCAGTTAGTGAGTTAGCACACACCAGCATTTTACTGGAATGATTTCTGTCAACGTCATGAAAGCCGCGTGGAAGGTAGGAAGTGATATCAGAGTTTCACAGGCGAGGAAGCTGAGCTACAAAAACTTTCCCAGATCCAGAGTGGAAAGGGCTTCTGGAGGGCTCTTGCACAATGCCCTTAAGCACCACGTGCCGTAAGAGTTCCAGGGGGATTAGAAGAACACGCTAGACATTGTGTGGCTGGGTTTAAGCCAGAGGTTTGGCAGTGGGTTTTACTTTGTGTTATGGTTTTTCTCGAGGGCAAGAAATGGGAACTGGGTGAGAGCACAGAGAAGAGGGTGTAAGTGTTGGATTCTCTGACCCGAAGAGCCTGAATAACACAGCCAGCGTGATCATCATCCACCTTCCAGAGAAGTGGTTCTCAAACTTACGTACATGACTAACCTGGAAGGCTCATTAAAACACGGATCCGTGGGCCTCAACCCCAGGGATCTTGATCAGTAGGTCTGGGGTGAGGCCCGAGAACCTGCATTTCTCCCAAGTCCCGCCTGGTGCTCTAGCCACACCCCGAGCATCACATCACCGTCCTGCAGGACACCTATGTGTTTTGCGCTGTTCCCTGGGACATTCTGGTGTGGCCAGAGCTTTCGAAAGTTAACTATTTAAATTCATGAACAAGAAGAGGTTCGTTTATAAAAGCAGATGGCTAATATTTTGAACAGCGTAATTTAAACCCAAATGTTTGTTCCAAACACAGGTGACACGATCCAAGTATAAACACGTTAAGTAAGTGGATGACAATGTTATGTTCTGACCTTCTATTTTTTTTTTCTAATTGATCTTTTGTTTTTGTTCTTGTTGTCATGCACAAAATGCTTCACAGAAGAATGTTGCTCGGATTCAGAAAATAACAGTTATTTTGCTAAAAGTTTCAGTAGCATCCAGAAGGCAAAAAGCAGTGTGTACCTTGCACAGAACATGCATAGTTTCTTTCTGCTTGAAGTTTCTAGAAAATATACCTGGTACCTCGAGGAAGCCCAGGGCCTATACATCATTGGAGGCAACAGGGGCAGCTCTAGATAACTTCTTACAGAAAAATGAATACCGGATAACTTGGAAACCTATATAAGAAAGATAATGTAGTTCAACATACACAGGCCAACAAAAAATTAATATTTATATGATCTTGGGAGATTTCATGCATGAAAAAACAAAGATCAGTAGTAAAAATGTTAATAAATTATACTTAGTTAATTTGTTTTTTAGTTCCCCATCAAGAGATATCACTGGGTGGATGAAAATTAGGGCCACTGAGACTAAGAAGTTATTTGAAATAAATATAACCAATCACCTCCAATTTATTACAGTACCTACTTCCCCATGAGTAGGCATTATATGTAGCCACTAACCAGTTAGAAAATCTTTGTGACCTTGGGTGAGGCAGGTATTTTTTATACAGGACCCAAAAAAGCATAAACCACAAAAGAAAAAAAAATAAGACTTAAATTTTATCAAAATTTTAAAATTTCACTCTTCAAGACACTATTAAAGAAAAAGAGGGGCACCTGGGTGGGTGGCTCAGTCGGTTGAGCGTCCGACTTCGGCTCAGGTCATGATCTCGTGGTTTGTGAGTTCAAGCCCCGCGTCGGGCTCTGTGCTGACAGCTCAGAGCCTGGAGCCTGCTTCGGATCCTGTGTCTCTCCTTCTCTCTCTGCCCCTCTCCCACTCACACTCTGACTCTCTCTCTCCTTCAAAAATACATAAACATTAAAAAAAAATTTTTTTTAAGAAAAAGAAAAGACACAGACAAGGGGGAAATATTTGCAAATATTTGTATATTCGTGTATAACCGATAAAAAAATAACTCTTACAACTCTATAATAATTCCAATAAAATGTAGGCAAAAATTTGAACAGGCACTTGACAAAATATATATATGGATGCCCAATAAATGCATGAAAGGAGGCTCAACATTATGAATCAATAATTCAAATTAAACACAGTGAAATCCCACTGCACATTTACGAGTATGACTACATATCAACAAACTAGAGATATTATGTGTTAGTGACGTTGTGGGACAACAGGAAGTCTCATTCATTGCAAGTGGTCAGGTACAATACCATGACCACTTTGGAAAACAGTTCGACAAGTTCTAAAAAAAAAAAAAAAAAAAAAAAAGAAAGAAAGAAAAACATTAAAACAAACACTTAACATATGGTCAAGCCATTCTTCTTCTCCTAGTCAGGAGACACCAAAAAATATAAAACCCTATATTTTATTCACAACAGCCCCAAACTGGAAACACCTAAATGTCCATTACTAGGTGAGTGGATAAACAGATTGTAATAGATACAGGAGAGCTGGATACTATCTACAAATATAGCTTCAATACTGTATCTATATTTCATTTGCATGTGAATGCGAGTCAACTGAATACAACTCAACACTAAAAAATAAATCAGCTTCTGATGCACACAGCATGGATGAATCTCAAAGACTACACTGAAGCCAAAAGCAAAGGAGAGCTCACGGATTCCTCTTATGTGAAATTAGGAAATGCAAATCTATTCTGTGAGTGCCAAGGAACAGAATAATGATTCGTTGGAGCTCGGAGGGGGTGTGCGTTGACTGAAAAGGGACACGGGGAGTTTTTGGAGTAAGAGAAATGTTCTTTATCTCATTTGTGGCCGTGACTCATGTATTTTTTAAAACTCATTGACGTGTGTTCATTTAAAATAGACTGTTTCGGGGCGCCTGGGTGGCGCAGTCGGTTAAGCGTCCGACTTCAGCCAGGTCACGATCTCGCATCCGTGAGTTCGAGCCCCGCGTCGGGCTCTGGGCTGATGTTCTCAGAGCCTGGAGCCTGTTTCCGATTCTGTGTCTCCCTCTCTCTCTGCCCCTCCCCCGTTCATGCTCTGTCTCTCTCTGTCCCAAAAATAAATAAAACGTTGAAAAAAAAAAATTTAAAATAGACTGTTTCATGTAGAATGTGTTTATTTTCACTACACTTCGATTAAGTTGCTTAACAAAATCAAAACATAATATATAGGTCTGAAAAGAAAGAAGTTAAGTAAAAAGAGTAATTATAAAGAGAAGTCCTTCTACTCTATTTCTTTTCCTTTATTGTTGTCCCCGAACATACCTCGCTTTGGAGACCCCTGTCCCACAACATAGACCCCTGCTAGTGACTCGACATTCCTAATAACTGACCTTGATGAGGACCCCTCAACCAAATAATTTGGATCCTAACCTATTTCTCATCAACGACCACCTCCATGGCTTCATGCACTTTAGATGATTTCCTTTGCTGTATCCATTTTCCAAGCTCCTTCGTAGGTCACCATATATTTTGTAGCACATTTGAGTCGCCACAGACTTTGATTACTTGACACTTGACTGCACCACTTGTTCTTTGGAAAACATCCTGATTTGACTGGCACTAGGTCATAACTTCTGCTCTTTCCCCATATTGGTCATGTTATTACGGTTGCCGCACGGAAGAAAAGACAACATCCAAATTAGGATAATTCATGGGAAAAAATAGTTCTTACAAGAAAATCAGCATTTAAAATATTAATCTGTAGAGTCCCATCGCCTGCTTGCTACAGATTTGAAGTAAAGAACACACTTAGAAAAGATGATAGAATGCAGGCCACCTGATCCACTGAAATTTACTGAAAGTTCTTGCTCTTTCTAGTGTTTCCATAGAAATAGATACATCCCTAGTGAAGGTGATCACAGGTCTTCTAATACCATTTTCCCTCGCCAGTGGTTTTAAAGAATGAGATTCTGGTTTTCTCTGCTCAAGATCATTATCTGCTGTTTGGAATTAACCAGTGCCCTCACTTTCATACAAGTTAAAATGCAGCTGATTGAAATGCAGGTTATGCCTGAAACTATTCCTTTAGAACAATATGTCTTGATTCTCTGCTCTAAATGACATCTGACTTACCCTTTGGACACAGACTCTCCTAGTCACTGAGTGAGATACCTCTGTAGAAACTGACAGAGACAATACACTAATCATGCTGGAAACTAGGACTTCACCTTCAATGTCATTGAGAAGATGTTTTATTAACCACAAGGACAAAAGATTGACGTGACCGACACGATCAGTGGCCTTCCCACACCATGTCCTGGCAAAAGCAGGTTGGTGTGTCTGTCTTTTATCTTTTTCTACTGCCTTTGTCTGGCTCAGAAAGGAAAGATCTCCCTCTCTTGCAAGACTGCATTTCTCTTTGAGGTATCTATGATCCTTCCCTTCCTTAAGCTAGCCAGACACCATAGCTCCGGAGTGGAAAAATGAGCATGTGCGTGTCCTGGATGTGTGCCCACACACGTCTTGGTGGGTGGCTATGGAGCGAGGCAGCTAGAAGGCTCACTCTGCCTTGGGATAGAATTTCAGAAAGGAGGAGCTCCTGTAGAAGCAGCATCCTACCTTAGAGGAAAAGGGGGTGCAGGTTCTACCCACATAGATGCAAAGTGAGGAAAGGACAAACCACCCCGTTATTGGTACATTCCGTGAAGTTGACAGTGACAGATGAGGACTTCTTCCATCCTCAGAGACCCACCGTGGACACACTAGAGAAAGGGGTACTAGAAACCGATCCTTCACTTGGCATGCTCTTGAGTTAGGCGTCACACAACTAAATAGTATAAAAATACGGTATTGCAGGGCACCTGGGGGCTCAGTCGGTTGAGCATCTGACTCTTGATTTGGATGCAGGTCATGATCTCACGGTTCATGGGATCGAGCCCCACATGGGGTTCTGCACGGACAGCGCGGAGCCTGCCTGGGATTCTCTCCCTCCCATTCGCTCTCTGCTCCTCCCCCACTCGCTCTCCCTCCCCCCCCAAAAATAAATAAGATTTACAAAAATTTTAAAAATGTAGTATTGCAAATATCGGTAAATCACACTCTCCCTTACAACTACAATCCTCATTTCCTTCAGTTGTCACATAGATTGGAGATGAAGATTTCCTACCTTCCTCCAACACCCAGTTTTCTCCAGGGGACCAGGGGACCACCGGCTTATGCCAGGTTAGCAACTCACTGCCCCCCGCTTTGTGGCAAACCAGCCATCCTCCCCCTGTGTGAGCTCCCCTGTCCACTCCACCCCATGGAATGTTTGCCCCCCCAGGCCTGGTTACACAATGGGATGCATCCCCCACTCCTCTCCACCCCTGGAAATGGCACCCACATTCACCCAGCTAGGAAAATAAGAATACTTTTGCCCACTTTTCCCAGGAAATAGAGAGTAAAGAGCTAAGATAGAATCAAGGGATGATAAGGGCGCCTGGGTGACTCAGTCAGTTAAGCATCTGCTTCTTGATTTCTGCTCAGGTCATGATCTTAGGGTTGTGGGATCAAGACCCACATCCAGGGGCGCCTGGGTGGCTCAGTTGGTTAAGCGGCCAACTTCGGCTCAGGTCATGATCTCAAGGTCCGTGAGTTCGAGCCCCATGTCGGGCTCTGTGCTGATAGCTCAGAGCCTGGAGCCTGTTTCAGATTCTGTCTCTTTCTCTCTGACCCTCCCCTGTTCATGCTCTGTCTCTCCCTGTCTCAAAAATAAATAAAACGTTAAAAAACTTTTAAAAAAAAAAGACCCACATCCAGCTCTGGGCTGACAGTGCAGAGCCTGCTTGGGATTCCCTCTCTCCTTCTCTCTCTCTCTCTCTCTCCCTCTCTCTCTCAAAATAAATAAATAAATAAATAAATAAATAAGCTTTAAAAAAGAAACAAGGGGTGATATATCAAGTTTAAAAAATAAATTTCTAAGGTATTGACCCTGGTCAATTACCCCCAAGCATTAGTCATGATTTCCAATGGGGGTCTGTTTTAGTCCCATTCTTAGGTTGAATCCAAAGCCTTTGGAACCGTTTTACAGTCACTCCCAGCCCCTCCAAATCCAACCCCAGGCAAACACAGATTTACCGTCTCTATCCACGTACTGACTCTGGGCACTTCATAGAAGTGGGTCATACAATATATATCTTTTTGTGTCCTGCTTCTTCCACATAACTTAGTGTTATTCAAGTTCATGTTGTAGCGTGCATCAGTACTCAATACCTTTCTATGGAGGAATAATATCCCATTATGGGGAGAGACCATTTTCGCCCATCAACTTATCAGGTGACGAACATTTGTGTTGTTTTCACTTTTTGATTATATGAGCCACACTGTGAAAACTTATTTACTTTTTTTGTTTGTTTGTTTTTGTGGAAGTATGCTTTCTTCTCTCTTGAATAGAAACCTAGGAGTGGGATTATTGGATCCTAGGCGGGTCTATGCTCAGTTCGTCATCTTGAGGCATAGCCAAACTGGTTTCCAAAGTGGTGGCTCTGTTTCTCCTTTCCATCAGCACTGCATGAGGGTTCCGCCCTCTCCATATCCTCAACAACACTTGTTATGATCTGCCTTTTCCTTCACAGCCATCCTAGAGGTGGGAAGCTATATCTCACGGGGGTTTTGATTTGCATTCCCTAATGACTGATGTTGAGTATAGTTCCATGTGCTGTTGAGAATGTGTATGTCCTTTAAGGAGAAAAAGCAATTCAGATCCTTGACCGTTTTTAATTATGTATTTGTCTTCTCATTAGTTGAGTTGGAAGGGTCCCTTATACATTCTGGACACAAGTTATTTTATGAGATAGAATATGCTACAAACCCGTGAATACTGTATTGTAATACTCGTTTGGGGGCACCTGGGTGGCTCAGTCGGTTAAGTATCTGACTGTTGGTGTCGGCTCAGGTCATGATCTCACGGCTTTGTGGGTTCAAGCCCCACATCAAGTTCTGTGCTGGCAGCATGGGTCCTGCTTGGGATTTTCTCTCTCTCCTCTCTCTCTGCCCCTCCCCAACTGACACTACCTCTGTCTCTCTCAGAATAAATACATATAACTAATAATAGTAATAATAATAATAATAATAATAATTTTACATAGTGTTTTCCAAATCAACTAGGATAAGAAACATGTCTAAAATGTTTATACTCTTTTTTTTTATATTTACCTATATAAATGGTTTGGCTGATATGCTTTATATCTCTATACGGATCTGAATTAACCACTTGTCCATTTTTTTTAGTCTGAAGGACTCTTGATATTTCATATAAGGCAGGTTTATGGGAGGCAAATTCTTTGAGTTACTTTGTCTTTCTCAGAATCCCTTTCATTTCTGAGAGATAATTTTGCTCACATGGAATATTCTTGGCTGTCTTTTTTTTTTTTAGCACTTTGTATATGTCACCCCACTGCCCTCTGCCAATCACTGCCCATGATTTCTGATAAGAAGTCAGTTGTTTATCTTATTGAGAATCTATTGTACACAATGAATTTTTTTTTTTTGCTGTTTTCAAGGTTCTCTCTTTGTATTTTTCTTTCAAGAAATTTACTCCGATGTGTCTAAGTGTAGATCCCTATGAGGTTATCGTATTTGGAGTTTGTTGAGCTTCTTGGGTGTGTAGACTTAACTTTTCATTAAAAATCTCTATTTCTTGAAATAGTGCTGGACTCAAAACTGGACTTTTTCAGAGTGTGTTGGTAGCTCAGTTGGCTAAGTGTCCAACCCTTGATTTGGGCTCAGGTCATGATCTCACGGTTTGTGAGATCAAGCCCCATATTGGGCTCTGTGCTGACAGTGCAGAGCCTGCTTGGGATTCTCTCTCTCCCTTTCTCTGTCCCTCCCCACCTCATGCACTCGCTCTCTCTCTCTCTCTCTCTCTCTCAAAATAAATAAGTAATCTTAAAAAAACAGTGGACTTTTTAGGTTATATAATGTGACGACTCTAGAGATCAGATTTTCCCATCTCCCACAGGATTTGATGTTATTGCTGTATTTCTTGTCTTTCTTTTTTTCTTTTATACCCTGCTGTTTGCTTGCTTACTAACTTTCCTGGACAAATGGTGTCAGCTAATGATTGGTCAGAGGTGTCCTGAAATGCCTTGAACCAGTCAGTTTCCCACCCTGACCTGTGAGGACTCTGAATGTTTTAGGACATTCCTGAGACATTCGTTTACAGTTCTACCCTATCCTTCATTCCTGCTGGCACAAAACCCTAAAGTAGGCCATAGGGGTCCTCTCTGGTCTGCCGTAGGTATGCACACTGCCCTGTCTGTGGCCTCCTAGATCCCCCACAATGTCAGAGCTTTATGAAGTCCCCTTATGGGTATATCCTTTCCAAGGTGTCCTTTTAAACGTTTGATTAGGCCTTTGTAACTGGTATCACAGTGTCCTGTAACTATCGAGAGCTGTGATATTGATGATGTGCTCACCTTGGACTCCACGAGGAGCTCTAAGCCTCCCCCTGGTGGTTGTAAGGCTGACTGTTTCAGGATCTCCGGTCACTGAGGAAGGGGGATGGGCTAAGGCCAAGCCACAGAACTGCAAACCCCGCTGTTCTTATTCAGAAGCAGCAACTTTTCACGGGTAAACACTCCTCAAATTGCTTCAAGCCCATGGCTAACTCTGCGACTTTTGAGTAAAGTTGATTTTGATGCTTTTTGACAGTGCTTTAATTTGCTTTTGTGGATGAACAGATTCATATAAATCTTTACATGGCCATTCTGGAAGTATGGCTTCTCTGGAAGCTGGCTTCTCTGTCGCTTACTGTAGAAATGACTCAATATCAGAAGACCCAGCAGACACTGAAGGAATGTTAGCATTCTTACGATGTTTGGAAAATCACCTAAATTTGATAGTCTGATGTATGATGGCGGTAAAAGGTAGCTAATTAAAAACATTTTTTGAGGATTAAATAATCCACTGCAAGTAAAGTGTTGGACATTAAGAACTGAGCGTGTCTGACATACATATAATGAGAAGTGGGTGTTAGGGATGAGACTAGAAAGGGAAAACATGGCCAGGTTGGAGGACCTTCAGTGCCTTGAAGAGTCACTGAGTTTTATGAAGCAGAAATAAAATACCACGACATTTATGCTACAGAAAGAATCATTTATTTGCAGTATAAAGAATTCAATTATCTCTTTGTCAAAAGGCATTTCTAAAACAATGAAGAATATTAAAATTCTAAATTGGAGCTAAGAACCATAAAAATGCAACGTAGCTCAGCCCACTTTCTCCTTCAAGTTTTCCCGATGCCTCAGTGGCACGCGGCATCCTGGGACAGAGAGAAATACAATCTCATACTGTCCCTTGCTTCCGCCACATACATTTCTTGCATCGATATTCAGGAAGAACTTTCAAAAATCCTCTATCCACTTTAATAGTCTAATTTAAACAATGAGCGTAATCCAAGGAAGGCTAACTTAGTTCGTGAGCTAACGTGGTGGCAGTGAGGACAAAGGCGCACGCAAGGTCAATGGCAGCCACCCTGCCTTTCACTGTTGAACTTCCCAGTGAGTCATTCCTCCGTACCCAGCAGCAACTCTTACTACCAATGCTTCCTGTCTTCAGTCCTTTGCAGGAAAGAAAACTTGCCCATAGGTATCGACTCCTATTCCTTGCTTGGAAACAAAAGATGGCAACATCCACAGAATGAAAAGAACAAGCAATTGTTGAGTATATACTGTGGAGTTGAAAGGGCCTTCACTTACAGTTCTCTTTAATTTTCAAAAGTGTATCATCATTATCCTTAGTTTACACGAGGAAACCAAATAACTCAGAACAGAGGTTTTGGTGAACCTATCTGTCAACAGGTAACAAAAGTTAATTATGTGGCTTAGAAAGAGTCCCTGGTACTCAGTCTGCACATGTACAGGTGGGATTAACTCAAGAGGCTCCAAATTGTGTTTCCATATTGTTTACTTTACTGAAAATTAATGGACGACTAGGAAAAAAATCCTTAAAGAATTCAAAATGTCTCATGTTAAGTAGAAGCAATTGGTGTGTGGAGGAAAAGTGGGTGTGTGGGGGGGAATCTTTGGGAGGAGACGATCACGTTACCTTAGTATCCAAGATGGCTCATGCCAAATATGATCCAACATGAACCTTACATTTTAGGGGAAGTAGGCGAAAAAAATAAAAGAGGCAAACAAACAAAACCCTCTAAGTGAAGATAAGTTTTATTTCAGAAAAAGGGATTGTGGAAGGGAAAAAATGTTAAGAGACAGGACACACCAAAAAAGTGTAATTATAATAGGTGCAGAAGATTGCAATGTCGGAGGTCCCTCAAAAATATAATGTTGCCATGCTCGAAGAACTCTCATTAGGTAATATTTGTAAAAGATTTATCTGTTAATGGAGTCTTTTTAATGAACTTTCTTTTTTTTTAACATTTATTTATTTTTGAGACAGAGAGAGACAGAGCATGAATGGGGGAGGGTCAGAGAGAGAGGGAGACACAGAATCCGAAACAGGCTCCAGGCTCTGAGCGGTCAGCACAGAGCCCGACGCGGGGCTCAAACCCACAGACCGCGAGATCATGACCTGTCCGAGCTGAAGTCGGACACCCAACCGACTGAGCCACCCAGGTGCCCCAAATGGAGTTTTTTTAAAAGAATAATCCAGAGTTACCTGGGTTGCTCATTGGTTGAGAGTCCAACTCTTGATTTTGGCTCAAGTCATGGTCCAGGTCATGGGACTGATCCTCATGTCAGGCTCTGTGAAGCTGGATTAAGGTTCTCTCTCTCTCTCTCTCTCTCTCTCTCTCTCTCTCTCTCTCTCCCCCTCTGTCCTCTCCCCCAGTGACACTCATGCACTCTCCCTTTATCCCTCTCTCTATCAAAAGAAGGAGGAGGAGGAGGAGGAGGAGGAGGAAAGAAGAAGAAGAAGGAGAAGGAGAAGGAGAAGGAGAAGGGGAAGAAGGAGGGGAAGGGGAAGACGAAGAGGAAGAAAACTCCAGATGGAATAAAAGAATAGTAAATAAGCCTTAATAATACTGGAAATTGATAAATAAACAGAATATTATAAAAATTTCTAGGAACAACAAAATGACTTGGTAGCTTTAACAAAAGCAGAGCAATGGCCCACTGCTTAGGGAAGAAAATCCCCAATAGCAACAATGACCACTCGACCACTTTACATACTGATACTAACAGTAATGGCAGTGGCTCACAGAAAGGTGGAGGAAATTGGGGTTTGACCATAAATTGGACCACAAGACAGCTCATCAATAAAACGGTGTGTGAACCACTTAGCATAGAACAAATGACCACCCAGAAGTAGTTTGAGTTCACTGAGAAACCTACCGGATTTCAACTCATTTCCCCTTTGACAAGAGGTAACAATGGAAGGAAGAGAAAACGGATAGGGGAACACACTGCCTGGAATTGGGCCACTATCACGGAGAGTTTCCCTGTGTGATGTCTTTGTGACAAAGCAATTTAAAAGTGAGCAACAGTGATGCCGTCACCCGAAATTTGTTTATTAGAGTCTCTGTGGTGATATTTAAAGCTGCAGTGTATGATAATGCTAATGAAGGGACTAGTACACCTTCAGTGACCTTCAAAGTCTTCAAATTAAGCTCAACTTTCTACAAATTTGAGCAACTATCTCATGTGTGTGTCCTCCTGTGGTAAAACATCAGGATGATTAAAAAATGCATGAATCCGCATCCCAAGGACCACATCAAAAAAAACCATCAGTAAACAGTCCACTCTTCTCTCTTCTCATGGTGGAGTGTCCTTTTGCACACCCTGGGGGGGTGGGCTCCACCAGCCACACATCTGGAAAAGGATTTCGGATTCTATGACCATGAAGGTGCCTTCCATGCTTGAGATTGCAAAGATGGGTGCTAAAAATGCAGATATGTTTATTTATAACTCTTTTCTTTTTGTCAGATTTTAAGACTCTCAAGAAGGAGAACAGTGTTTTGAAAGTCTTTGAAGATCTCGGCGCCTCAATCAGGTAACGCACTTTGTGGTAGCTTCATACATATTTATTGACTGACTGACTGACTGACTGAATGAGAAGGAGAGAAAATGCCAGAGCCCTTGTACCCTCCGTCTGCCAGTCAAGTTTACTCTTGACTCAGAGTCACTTGGAAGGCACATTGGGAGATGCCTTATCTGTGGCCTGACTAGGAGTTCAGTCCCTCCGTGTCCAGATGTGATCAGGGCTCCTTCCAAACAGCATTTGCCGACTCTATGGCTGCACATCCAGGCCCCTTCTTTGTCACTGTCATGAGTTCTAACCTCCTTACCTCCCCACAGGCCCCGGGTCCCCATAGACCAGTCCTCACTTGTTTCTCAAAAAGAGATTTCTGCATTTTCTTCTCACCTGTGAGTACAATTCTTATAAATGGCATATTGCCTTCTTTTATTTAAATCCGAGTTGTTTTTCCTAATGTATATTAAACTGACACCATTAAGAAAATTTAATGAGCTTGACAGCAAGAAACAGAAGGTAAAACTTAGTGATAGGCTCATGATTCTCGTCTCCTGACTACCACGCTTGGAACTATTAACTTCAGGTGACCCTGGCATCCTGAACTCTTACTGGGTCTACTTGGAGATCTCTTTCTGACCAGTGAAGAAGGGGAGTTGTTTCAGTCGGGTGTGAGCAGACCCCAGACTAACTCCAGCCTCGCATGAGTACTTACTAGTTTTCAATCCTTGATGAGTACAATTCCCAAGCACTGCCTTATAACAGTGAAATACCCAAATTCCCCCCTGGGCTAACTCTGCAGTAAATTTCTTCACTGGTGTATTTTCCCTTGAATGGAGAATCAGTGACCTTATACACATACACACACACATACACACACACACACACACGTGCATGTACACATGCATGTGTATATAAACCTATTATATATGAATGCATGTATAATCACCATACATTAGCTCTGGTCATCTTTCTTTTAAAATTCTTATTTATTTATTTTTGAGAGAGAGAAAGAGAGAGAGAGTGAGCAGGGGAGGGGCAGAGAGAGAGGGAGACAGAATCCAAAGCAGGCTCTGCACTGTCAGCGCGGAGCCCGATGCAGGGCTCGAGCTCATGAACTGCAAGATCACGACTTGAGTCGAAATCAAGAGTTGGATGCTTAAACAACTGAGCCACCCAGGCGCCCCATCAAGTCATCTTTGCTCTGCTGGCCCGGTGTTAAAAACAGGGTTAAGATTAAGAATCGACAATGCGTAAGTTGCCATCCCAAGAATGTTTCTTATTTTCTGCAAACGATGCAAAAAGCATTTGGTTATTCTTTCCTTTTTTCTTTTTTGAAGTTTACTTATTGTGAGAGAGAGTGAGCAGGGAAGGCACAGAGAGAGCGGGAGAGAGAAAGAATCCCAAGCAGGCTCCACACCATCAGCACAGAGCCTGACACAGGGCTCAAACTCACAAACTACGGAGATCATGACCTGAGCCCAAATCGAGAGTCAGACGCTCAACCGACTGAGGCCCCCCAGGAGCCCTGGTTATTATTTTCTTGCTTGCTCCTCTGCCTCCCCATCCAGGCCCTCCTCCATTAGTGAATATGTGGTATATGCACAATGAAAAAAAAAATTCTCCAAGGACAAAGGGATTATTTTTTCACAAGTGAAAGTAAATCTTCTAGATCTTTCCCCAAATCACCTGTTTCCTTCTCTGATATTGGTTTCATTTGTGTCCTTCCATGAGTGGTGCACACATATACAAGCATTCATACACCTGAATATCTATATTTTCCCCCAAGTGGGCGGCATGCTGTAAATGCTGTGTTGTATCTTGTGTCTTTAATTTCCCATAAAGCCATCAATAGACTTGCCTTGGTCTTTTAATAGCCATGTCGATAAACCACAATTTATTAAGCAATTCACTTAAAATGGATTTCTGGATTGTTTCTGGAGTTGTAGTCTTGTGCATTACGGTGAAATATTTTACAATACGTCATTCCCCTTATTGTACATAGTGGTGAGAATATCAATATTCGTTTTCATGTGCCCTTAAGATACACACTTCCACTTAGGGATTTTTCAAACACATTGCCTTCCAAATGTACAAGGATATACATCCATGCATTACAGCAGTCCTGTATTGAAGTGTAATTGAAATTCAATACGCTGCGTGTATTTAAAGGATGCAACTGAATAAACTTCTGACATACGCGTAGAGTCATGGAACCCTCACTCCAGTCAATATCATGAACGTATCACCTGTCGTCCAAAGCTCCTTCGTGCTCTTTTCCAATCCTTCCTTGCCACCTCTCTCCATCCCTCACCCCCTCCCTAGGCACTTCTGAGCTGCCTTCTGTCACCATAGATTAATTTGCATTTCCCAGACTTTTATATGTAAGGAATTATATGTTATAGGTTCTCTTTTGAGTGTCTCCTTTCATTCATAGTATTTGTTGTGTTGTTTCACACAGTTTGTCTGTGTTGTTTCATGTATCCGTAGTTTGTTTTTATTTCAGAGCATTTCCCACTGTATGGAAATACCACAATATGTTTATTCATTCAACTGTTGTTGAGCTTTTGGGTATGGAAAAGAGAGCTCATAGACATACTCATGTACGATCTCTGTGTGGACATAAGCTTTCATTTGTCTTGGGTAAATATGTGGGAGTGGGATGATTGAATCATACAAATTTTTCAGAAGCTGCCAATATCTGTTCCAAAGCAGTGTGTCTGATTTAATCTTCCCTTCAGCAATATTTGAGAGTTGGATTTCCTCCACATCCTCGCCCACACGTGCAGTGATCGGTCTTTTAAATTTTGGTCATTCTCCCTAACGAATAATGGTGATGAGTATCTTTCCTCTGCTTCCTTGCCATTCTTGTATCACCTTTGATGAAGTATCTCTTCAAACCTCTTCCTCGTGTTTTAATTGGGTGTGGAGTTCATAGTCCTTTATTGGATATACGATTTTAAAATACTCCCTGGGATTTATTGTTTCACTTTTTCTAATGTCGTCTTTCAAGGCCCAGAAGGTAGAATTTTGATAAAATCTGTTTTTAAATTTATTATTATTATTATTATTATTAAGAGAGAACATGTGTGTGTGAGTGAGCATGGGAGGGGCAGAGGAAGAGAGAGAGAAAGAGAGAGAGAGAGAGAGAGAGAGAGAGAGAGAGAGAATTCCAGGCAAGCTCTACACCCAGCACAGAGCTGAACTAGGGCTCAATCTCACAGCTGTGAGATCATGACCTGACCTGAAATCAGGAGTCAGATGCTCAACAAACTGATCATGAAGGCACCCCTTTAAATTTATTTTTAATAGATAATGATTTTGATGTTGTGTCTAAGAAATGTCTGCCTAACCTAAGATCTCTAAAGTCTTCTCCAATGTGTTACTTTAGAACTGTTGTAGTTTTAGGTTTTACATTTAGGTCTACGATCCATTTTGGGTTAATTTTTGAATTGGGGGAAAATTTTCCCCTCCTCCTTTTTTCTTTTTATTCTCCATCTGTTTTTTTTCTTAAGAAAATCCAATCATTCCACAACTTTTATTCTAAATGCTATTCTTTTTCCACTGAATTGGCTTCATACGTTTGTCAAAATTCAATTGTCCATATATGTGTGAGTACATTTCTGGACCCTCTAGTCTATTCTGTTATCTATTTGTCTCTCTTTACAAAACTGACATGTTGTCTTGCTTACTATAAATGTATAGTAAGTCTTGGAATTAAACCAATAATAAGGAGCACCTGGGTGGCTCAGTCAGTTGAGCATCCAACTCTTGATTTGGGCTCAGGTCATGATCGCAGGGTCATGGGATTGAGCCCTGCATCAGGCTCTGCACTGAGCATAGAGCCTGTTTAAGATTCTCTCTCCTCTCCCCTGCTTGCTCTCTCTCTCTCTCAAATTAAAAAACAACAACAACAACAACAACAGTAACGATAATCTGGGAAGATTAAAATGCCCATGTGCAAATAGAAAGCAAATATGGAGCAGAGAACTGGGGGAGAAGGGTCATGTGTTCAGGTCGGGACAGCTGGAAAACCCAGTGTGATTCTGTTTGTCCTTCCCCTAGTTTCTTGTCCTTGGAGCTCTCCCACCAAATACCACCTCTTTTGATGTCCATAATCTTATTGCCATTTGCAAACAGAGAAACGTTTGTTTCTAACCAAAACGTTGAATTTGGGAAGAGTGGTAAAGTTTCCAAGCTTCCCAATTGTGCCCATAACCTAGTGCTGAAACCCAGCTCTGCGATGGTGACTGGGATTTCCAAGGGCACTTTACCTGCAGGTTTCATCCTCCAGAGAGCTTGTGACCCTCACAAGCACCACCTCACTGTCCAAGGTCTCCCCTTCTTAATGACTCCTTTTCATTTTCTGAACAGTGAGCATCCTGGAGCACCCTGACCTTCCTGACCACTGTTCTCTGAGGAGATTTCGAACCTCCCCTTGAGCCAACAAATCCAATTCAATTCGATCCACACTGTGGGGTGCATACCACATATAGGCCTGAGGTGGGTGTTGGAGGTACAGGACAGATTAAGACAGTGTTGCCCCTTCCCCAGAACGTAGTCTAACACGGAGGCCTCCATCACATCCAGGGAAGTGAAAGAAGAAATGGGGCAGTTAGGAAGGCAACCTAAGGTAATTTAGGTCCGGAGAGAAGGCTTCCTAGAAAGCGCCATTCAAGGTGAAACATAAAGGATACATCAGATATAGGTGAGTAAGGGGTCAGGTGTAGTGTTGCAGGCAGAGGCAACACTGAGAGAAACCCCGAATGTCACGAGGACTTGATAAATTATGAGAGAACACTGAAGGAATTTCAGTGTTGCCAGGAGGCCCTGAACAAAGGATACCAACGTCACCATGACCAATCAACAGGTAGCAATTCTGACACAGTCATCACTAGTTGATGTACCGATGTGAGTTGACTCTGGAGATTTGGAAAAAATCTCGCCATGTGCTGATGGAAAGTCCCATTTCATGATTTGGGAGGCAAGGACAGGACATTTTACCATGATTCTTATTCGTCTTGACGAGCTACCATTCACATGTTTGAGAGACTCCACTAAGCACTTGGCACGCATCACGTCACTGACCACACACGACAAACTTCTGTGGTGCCCTGGTGTCCTTTTGCCACAGATGGAACTGAGGTTCCCAGCTGGGAACTGGCTGGAGTTCACTCTGGGGCTGAAAAAGTTGGGATTTTTTCCTGTCGGGTTGGCTTCCAAAGGCTTGTCTAGCCTCTCTGTTTAACAGCCGCTGAAGGACTGGGTCCCAGGGTGGCAGAGCTGAGGCCCTACTCTTGCTTTGGTCTGGCCTGCATCCTTCTTTCCACAGTGGTGTCTCTCATACAGTTCCATCTGGTCCATCCCAGGATACCTTTAGTTGAGCTTTGTTTCTGTGGAAAGACTACTTCCTTCCAAGGTGTCCTGTCAGCATGATAATACCATCTCAAACCTGAATAACAGGCAGCGATGTTATCTTAGAAACCATTTTCTTGGGGTGCCTGGGTGGCTCAGTCCATTGAGTATCCAACTTCGGCTCACATCATGATCTCATAATTCCTGAGTTTGAGCCCTGAATCAGGCTTTCTGCTTAATGAGGAGCCTCTGTCTCCTCTTCTCTGCCCTTCTCCACTCACACATTCTCTCTCTCTCTTGCTGTCTCTCAAAAATAAATAAACATTAGAAAAAAAGAAACCGTTTTCTTTGCCTAGCGTGACCTGAAGACAGGAAGTTCATTAAATATTATCTAATTCTATTATTATTTTTTAGGTTTATTTATTTATTTTGAGAGTGAGAGAGCATGAGCATGGGAGGGGCAGAGAGAGAGAGAGATAGAGAGAAACCCAAGCAGACTCTGTGCCATCAGAACAGAGCCCGATGTGGGGCTTGAGCTCATGGAGCGTAAGATATGATGTGAGCCCAAACCGAGATTTGGACGCTTAACCAGCTGAGCCACCCAGGTGCCTCTCTATTATTACTGTTAAAGAAGAAATCTAAGATCTCAGAACAATGTCCTGAATACATTGCTGGTGATGTGGTGTGGGTGTGCCAGTGGCATGACATATGTGTGTTGGTGTGCCCATGATGGTGATGTGGTGTCGGTGTGCTGGCCTGCGTGCGCTGCTGTGCATCACAGAACATTCCAGCTACTTCTCATCGCCAGCTTGAGCTCATTCTTGACACACCTGAGGCCTTCACTAAATCCCGAGCTAAAGGACCCCCGCCCCCAACCTCAGTAGGGTTGCATTTAGGTATTAGCGTCAGGACAACTTAGTGGAGGTTGGCCCCTGGAGCCAACACAGCCAGCCAGAGAAATCTCTCGCAGAGCTTCTGGGGGAGGCCCCAGGCTCGGGGGATGATGTGCTTTCCACCCCCGGCTCAATCCCCCCAAGTCCCGCCTTTCATGCAGGGAAATCGAGAGACTTAAGAGCCTTTCTGTGGTCATCATTTTTATTTAGTACCGGGCTAGATTGCTGCCTGATTGTCCCCTCTTTTGAGTCATATTCAAAACCTGCTCCATAGACTGTGAAATAAACTTTCAAGATAAAAGGGATTCTAAAACATTAGCCGGATCATCTTTCATGTCTTTGACAGGTTAAAAATCCACACTTATCCTTTTGGAGTGGATATATCGGGGCCCAGAGAAAGCAGAAGGAAGAAGAGTTTTAAATGATTTCTGCGGACAGAAAGCATCATTTCCAGAGCCTCCTTTTAGCAGATTATGAAGCATATATGTGGCAGGCAGCTGGCAACACTGGCAGCATTCTCCCTAATATTTCAAGCGTATATCCGCCGGTCGTGGAATAAATGGGAAGGGAAATGGCGATATAAGGAAACACGACCATATTCCTCTACATTAGCCTGAAAGTTATTACCCAGTTTGATGCCTTACTATTCTTCAAGGACCAATAATCATTTGAAAATAGGTGGCCTGGTGATTGCTACGTTAAAAGTTATCGCTTCCCCTAACGATGTGGTCCAAAACCTGAAAACATTTTTGAATTGTGTGCTTCGATCTCTATTATTTCATGTGAAGCCTCTTCCCCGAATTTCCACATAATAAGTGTGTGTGTCCCTCCTTCTGTAGAAGTAACTGATGATTGGATCAGTAATGAGCTCACAATAGCGATGGAGTAGTAGCAATTACATAGATTTGTGAAGAGGAGAGAAGCATGAAACAATATAATGATCGTAATACCGTTTTTTTTCCCCTGGTAAGCTAATTTCTATCACTTAAAAAAAAAAGAAACGTGTAATGAGTAGCTACTTGAAGAACGAAATGGTGTCGTGGAAAGTTTGGGTGGAAACTGCCCTTCAGGGTCTATTCAAGAGTGAATATATATCCTCTGTAGGAGGTAATAACACCAGCCACGTGTGTCTGAGTCTCCTTTTTAAGTCAGCACATTTGATCCACGGACAGGCTTGTTAAGGTTTTGTGGCTGTGATGGTGGTAGAATATGCAACATCTAAAATTTACCATTTTTAAGTTTCAGTTCCAAGGCATGAAGTACATTCATGTCATAGTGCACCCCTCCCCACCGTCCATCTCCAAAACTTTCTCATCCTCCCAGACTGAAACCCTGTCCCCATTAAACACCAAGGCTCTTTGGCCTCCCCTGGCCCCTGGTGACCACCGTCTGCTTTCTGTCTCCATCAGTCTCCCTCTTCCACGTATCACCCCCGAGCCGAATCACACAGTATCTGCCCTTTTGTGGCCGGCTTCCTGCACCCAGCATCACAACCTAGAGGCTAACTCTGGTTTTAAAATCCCAGCATTGACCATTTTTACTTCATCTCCATCGCTGTCCCACCTCACACCAAAGGAACATCTCAGCACATCTTTTTTAGGAAGTCGTGTCTCATCGCGCTCTGGAAAATGGCATCTGTCAAACATACAACTAGATTATTTTGTTCTATTACTACGCTGATGTTCACAAAAGACATCCCTGATACTTACTTAGTCTTTGATCCTAACCCTAATTATGAGGGGATTTCCTTTCTATTTTATACATTTCTCTGTTTGAAGTTTTTACAAGAATGCTTGTATTTGCTTATTCCATAGTACTACTTTTTTTTTTTAAATATTTTTGATGTTTATTTATTTTTGACAGAGAGACAGACAGAGCATGAGCAAAGGAGGGGCAAAGAGAGAGGGAGGCATAGAATCCAAAGCAGGCTCCAGGCTCTGAGCTGTCAGCACAGAGTCCGACGCGGGGCTCGAACCCACGGACTGTAAGATCTTGACCTGAACCAAAGTCTGACGCTTAATTGACTGAGCCACCCAGGCGTCCCCCATGGTACTTGCTTCAAATAGAGTCTTACTCTTTAGGATATGAATTGTATTTCTCAATGGTTTCACTTCCAATAAATGCTGTGGGGCTCACTCATTTTGCTACCTACCCAAGTAGTCAAAGTGTCTCGGAATTTATACCATAGCTGAAATGTACCCTAACTTACTCTCAACCTGGCATGGCTTAAAATTTGATTCTGCACAGGACTGCAACCAGCCGGGTAGACCATGCTCTGGAGGTCAGAAATGATGGAAGACATCCCTGAGCCTTCCCAAGAATTGTGACATTCCTTGAAGTGATGAGGTTTCAACCCTTCTCCAGCCTTTCCTATCACAACAGATCCAGTGACATCTGAGTTTTTGCAGAGGGAGAAGATGACTTCATCATATTTCTAAAAAATCTTGTTTCTCCTCTTCATTGATCCTCTTGGGTGGTTGCATCTCTCATTGGGTCTCTCATTGTAACATTTTTTTAATGTTTATTTATTTTTGAGAGAGAGGGAGAGACAGAGCGTGAGCAGGGGAGAGGCAGAGAGAGAGGGAGACACAGAATCTGAAGCAGGCTCCAGGCTCGGAGCCATTAGCACAGAGCCCTATGCGGGGCTCAAACTCATGAGCTGTGAGATCATGACCTGAGCCAAAGTCAGGCACTCAACCGACTGAGCCACCCAGGTGCCCTGGGTCTCTCATTTTAAAAGCTAAAGTTATAAGAAGACACCCTGTCTCTTGGCTCCTCACATTCACCATGCACTAAGCATCTTCCATGTTTAAATACCATCATCACCGACCGTTGTTTTCTTGTACATTTCCCCAAGACTCTGGTCTACCACAAACATGGACAGTTTCTGGTGGCAATGACAAGGACATCCGGAGCCCAGAGCCCGTTCTCCTGTGCCTAAAAGTACATATCAGCATGACAGATGGTCCGAAGGTCTGTCTTTTTTGTTAGTAATGATAGCAGGGGACTTCATCAGAGTAGCCCTAAATTCATACCAAGGGATTGAGTGTGACATTTCCGATTTGTCCCAAGGAAGATGGGTGTCTTTATATTGAGAGTCCTGTCGGGCCTGATGCTCTTACTCAGTTCCTTGCTTTTGAAGTTTTTGTCTGCAGAACATCTTAAATCTTGGAGGCATCACTGGTGTCACCAATACAAAATACTCATGGCTTTCAGACTTGCCTGACTCGGTATTATATAAAGGGCATTGTCCACGGGGCCCAATGAGCCTTGGAAGACACCAGAATTCCATGTTACAGGTACAGTGTGGGTGGGAGATGGGAATGTATACTTTAATCTTTGAGAATCAATCTCAATTCTAGCCTGAGCGCTAGAAGACAGAATGTATTTGCCTGGTTCAAATATGATGAATTCTCTTATTCTTACCAAAATCTTTAAAATTGTTCTTGAAATCGGTTGTCATCCATTCTCTGTCTAACTGGGTGTTCCTCCATCACTGCTCCGTGCATCGGGCAGCCCATTGTAGACCTGAGATGCAAAGCCCAACATTCCACAATGAGGAGGCGCTCAACTGAAGTGTCTCCTCCAGCATCAGGTTCTAAACCTGTCCTC
Organism: Lynx canadensis; assembly: GCF_007474595.2. Classification (NCBI taxonomy): domain Eukaryota; kingdom Metazoa; phylum Chordata; class Mammalia; order Carnivora; family Felidae; genus Lynx; species Lynx canadensis. The sequence continues at coordinate 64,010,230 of NC_044304.2, forward strand.
TATACAAAATTCCTTTTCCAAGCCATCAAACGTCAATCAACAGTTGACGTTTTCACATCCTGCAAGTTTCCAGTTCAAGGACAGGTGATGACGAGTTCAATGTTATTACAGATCAATGCAAGGAGATCGAGTCTCAGTTCTGCCCTTGGCAGCTTGAGTGAGTGATCTCACACCTCTGAATTTGTCCATAAAACAGAAGTAACAGTATGCAATACACAACTTCCTTGTGAGGAAGAAAGTCAGAGGCAGTTTGAGAACTCTGTGACAACTTTTATTTACTGTGAATCTATGATCACTTTGTTTAAAGAAAGAAATTTCTTGAAAATACAAAGTCAATATTCTGTCCCTAGATGTTTAATTGCTGAAACAAAACAAAAACTTCTATGGATGCTTGTTAAGTTTGTTATTTAATACATTGTAAGATGAATGGAAGACAGGTATACCTGTTAAAATACAACACAGATTATCTATTGTGTATGATGTTACATATTGTACTTAACATATAAATATAGCATACTATAATTATAGTAAGAGGAATATGTTTTATGCATTATATGCCATCTAATTATATATCATATGTTATACCTAAAATTATATTAACATAATTACTATATTATAATACTAAGATGATTTAAAGAATCATAGATTTTGTATTTGTAATTTTCAAATTATTCTGTTTTCAACACATTCTCATAAAGTTGTTCAGGTGAAAATGTTACTTTTAACGTAACATTAGTAAAATCTTCAGTAGACAGCCAATTTTAAAGTGCTAACACGATTTAAACTAGCTGCTTTTTGTTTTCTTTAATAAAGTTTTTTATGTCCTGTGGCTATGAATGTGTAAGTATCTACATCAAATTATGGATTAACTGTGAGTAAATTGGCCTTTTATTTCAATGAATCTGGTAATACATTTACCCAAATGAAATGTTTCCTCTTAAACTGATGTGGGTATTGACTTGGTTGCCAATATAGACTAGTCAGGAATTAGGAAGGTACACTGTAGAACTGACAGACTAGTAAAAAGGAAGAAAGAAAGAAAGAAAGAAAGAAAGAAAGAAAGAAAGAAAGAAAGAAGAAAGAAAGAGGAAGAACACAGTTCTTATACTTTTCTACAGGTTTTTTTTTTTTGCAAAAACAATTGTCTTTCTCAAATTCAGAATATGAAGTCTTACCCTGATATACTGGAAATTAATTTTGGCTATATTTTCTAAGTGACAAACTATGCTGAACATTTTTTTTAACTTCACAGCAAGGGTTGATCAGTTTTACCCATGGATAGAGCCCAAAGCAGTCAGAAAGTTTCCAGATATTTGCTGCATATGTTGATATTCAGTTCACATGCAACTGTCTTCAGACAGTGCTGGACGTAATTGAACGATACAGGCAGAGGAACCACAATCATAGTGGGAGACAGTTACGTTAAACATGAGTTGTTCTGCAAAATGGATGAAAAGAATTCCAAATTAGCCTGTATCTGTACACATTTTCATTTCAAGCAACTATAGACCACCTCAGACAATAGTTTCACACTTACCTTTTAGATATATATCTGATACATATTTGCTCTAACCGTCTGATTTCCACTCTTTTAGGTCTCAGCCTTGCCAAGATTCCAGAGATCAGACCATCAGTAGAACATCACATAAATTGTCTCATTCCCTTCCCCATCTCTGTTGAGTCACCCATTATTTGAAAGCCAGAGATTGTTTTAATTTGCTCCCTCAAACCCAGGGGTTTCCTACTGTGTTGTTCTCTTAGTCTTTTTCGTGAAGGATCTGCTTCTCCCAGGATAGCTGCTCAGTGAAACTGAGGGCCACGTGTGAAGACAGAAAGTAAACCCAGTGAACGAGGGGAGGACGACATTGGGGATTGCATGTCTGGTGTCTTGTGTTCAGATAGCTCGAGAGACAGAGCGCCGTCTCGCCTGAAGGCAAGGGCAGCTGGTTAGAGTTGGAAACAATCACTTAGATGCAGGATTCATGGCGGAGATTAAACATTAGCCTGAATACTTGTTTGGGAAGGTTTTCAGGCAAGTCCAAGTTATGACATACGAAGCCAGCATACATATTCCCCATGATACAGGCTTGTTGGTGATTCTAATCTCAAATGTGATGGAGAATTCAGAGTTCTCTTTATGGGCAGAGCTACATGGGTCATAAATGGTAAGTTTTGGAGCCAGATAAACTTGCTTTGATCCAGTGACAGTTGCGAAACCTTCTTAATAAATATGGCTAATGTGGAGACCATTTCTACTGTAGATCATTGGATCGACCTGGGTCCAACCAAGAGACAGAAATTTAGAAAGAGGAACTGTTGTGTATGTTTAAGAGAAGTCTACTCCAGGAATTGTTAGCCTATGAGAGATGGGTACCTATGAAGATGTAAAGAACATTCTAAAAGGTCCCATTTGGCTGAGGAGAATGCCCATAGAAAGAAGAGCTTGGAAGGGATCCATCTGCAAGCCTGGACTTTGGTGGAATGCAGCCAAGGATGAGTGGATGGCAGAGTTGGGTTGCTGTAGCCATCCCTGACCCACTAGAGTCACTGAAAGAAGAACATGGTCCCATGGCCAAGTGAGCAGAGGGTGACAGGTGCTCCTCTGAGGGCCAGATGCAAGGCGTGCGGGATCTGCGTTGTGAAGACCAGGGAGGGGGTCACCAAGGTTGAGCACATTTGTGCCAAGAGGCTGGGTGCTCAGGGTGTGTGTGACTGGGGCAGAGCGACACCAGTTCCCCTGTCACGTGCACTGCTGATGACCACCTAACCCTGCAGGAGCAAACAAACAAACAAACAAAAAGCCAAGATTGCATAACGGAACCAGATAGATGCTCTATCCTGCAGGCCCCTTCCAGCACCTTCCGCTATGGATGTTTGGCAGCACTGAACCACACTGGGAACCTCTAAGTGAAAGCCAGGATCCTGCTTGGTTCATGGCTCTACAACGGTTTCACAGGCAACCTCAACCAGGTCACTTCTCTAATCCGAACACTATCTTACTCATCTGTAACCTGGAATAGAGGCTTCCTGGGGCCTACCAAAGCCTTGCTTTGAAAGACCTCTGATGATTGATCCATAGTGAACGTATTTTGTGAAAACTGAAATAGAGCACTGTAAGCAAAACAAAAATAGAATTAGTATAAGGACAAGGGTTGACTAAAACCAAAAAAACCTTGAGAAATAAGACGGGAAAAGTAAAGAAAATAGTAAGCTAAATTTGTGCAAGCACTTAGAATTTCACATGTACAAAAGTGGATGGATGATCTGAACATACTCCGCTCCTCCGTTCTCCTACGACCGAAACGAGCTGTTATAAGTCTTACGAGACCGTGTTTTGTTTCATTCATTGATTGCTGGTATGGCTGGCATGATACACATCTTACAAATGGAAGAGACTGTATGTTCAATAATAATTTTTAGGAGCACCTGGGTGTCTCCATAGATTGAGTGTCCAACCCTTGATTTCGGCTCGGGTCATGATCTCAAGCCCCACGTCGGGCTCTGTGCTGATGTTGCGGAGCCTGAATGGGATTGTCTCGCTCCCTCTCTCTCTCTCTGTCCCTCCCCTGCTCTCTCTCCTCCCACCTCTCTCAAAATAAATAAACATTAAAAGAAAATTTAAAAAATAATTTTTAAATAATAATTTCATATGCAGTCTAGTTTAAGAATAATTACAAACACTCGCCTAACTGCCCCTCAGGTGAAGGTACGGCTAGCACCAGCACACGAGGACCCCCACACCCTCCACATGCTTCCTTCAGTCAAACTTCCTCTCACACTCGAGCCAAGCATGGTCTTCATTCCAAAACTAATTTTGTTTAGCGTCTTTAAGTATTGATTATAGGCAACATTGATCATAGGTGCTTGTTTTTAAAGATTATAAATAGAGAACATGGTCAATATCTTTCCATCTGGTTTGTTAATTTTAACATATTTAGGAACCAGATTTTGTTGCATGTAGTTACAGTTGTTTTTTCATCATTACAGCATGAAACCCCCTTAATGTTAATTTTGTTCTTCACAGTGATCCATGTTCTTCAATGCTCCTAAAATCTAAGTGACTATGTCTTCCACTATCACCATCTGAGACAGTTGTGTTAAAATCTACAACTATGACTTTGAATTTCTCACAGACGTTGTGACCTTTCTTGCTCTAAATGTTTTGTAACTATCTTATTGGATGCACACAACTTTAAAATTACTTCCTCCCTGTTTATTCTGAGAAATCACACCTCATGAGGTAACAAAGGCTTGTGTTGAGAGGTCAAGGACAGACAACACCAGGACAGATTGCACAGGATCACCAGATTGCCACTTAGCCTAACTGAAATTTGCATGGTCCCTACAGCGAGCTAAGTGGCAACTACAGACCATAGAGAGCAGAGAGAGGGAGGCGGGCACTGAGTTCTTGTATCATGTGCACTACTGATGACCGTATGATGCAGACCTGGCGGTGCACAAGTTCACGTGTCACAGACGTCTGGCCTCTCACTGCCCTGACCGCCATTTACGCCTGGCTATCACGTGTCGCCATCACAGTGTCCCACAGAATTTCTCACTGCTAGGGGAAACGTTAGCCAGGTGTTTGATGGTCTGCAAATGAATGGTACGCTCAGGAGAAAGCAGGGCATTGATGCCACTGGTATTTTGGAAGGCTGGACTTGTACCTCTTTGGGAATCCAGACACTCCACCTGTCCTTTCCACTCTGTTGGCTTGCCCTTGATGGCACATTCGGATCTGTTACACTCGGTGTCCCGTGCCATTCCTCAGGTAAGTGGTTTACGACGTATACCATTCTTTATCAATACATTCTCCATCTCCCAATACTTTCCAAACATACCTGTACAACTTTTGGGGTGTACGAAGTGTTTATCTCTTTGGGGTGGGGTAGGCCTATGTGTTTCTCAACAGTGCTGTGCTTTTCAGTACTGGGATAAACTCGTTCACAAATGTAACCATTTGGGAAGGAAAACATCTACTCATCTGTTTGGATAAAAGCATGCTTACCAGTTGTCTTGGAGAAAGGTCATGGTTTCAAGCAAAGGATCACTTTCGGAAGCAAAGGTCTTTTACCACTTTTAGGCACAGCTAAAGGCACCAGGCACATTTATTAAGATTGGAGGACTGAGGAATCTGGGGGAAAATTCCTGTTTTGACAACGCAATCCACCTCTGGGTGATCATTCTTGTATCTTTCTGGTTTTAAAGGGATTTTCCCTCCTACAGTATTATTAATGGTATCATTATGGTTCCTGTTATTAAATATATTTTATTAGCTCACTAGTATCAAAATGAATCTGATTAATCCAACGATTCCAATCATTCCAAGGGTGTTCTTATGGATTATTTCCTCAACTGAGGCAATATAAATTAAAATATGACACCTGTCATTATTTTTTAGCATCGCTTCTGAGTGTACCGTTAATTTCTATTTCACCAATTTATCTATTTAACAAACAGAGGATGCTAGCTGGTGTTATTTCCTACTATCTTAAGATGTTAAGGGGGCGCCTGGGTGGCGCAGTCAGTTAAGCGCCCGACTTCAGCCAGGTCACGATCTCGCGGTCTGTGAGTTCGAGCCCCGCGTCGGGCTCTGGGCTGATGGCTCAGAGCCTGGAGCCTGTTTCCGATTCTGTGTCTCCCTCTCTCTCTGCCCCTCGCCCATTCATGCTCTGTCTCTCTCTGTCCCAAAAATAAATAAACATTGAAAAAAAATTAAAAAAAAAAAAAAGAAAGATGTTAAGTAAAGTAAAAAACTACTTTTTCTATTTCCTGGTTTTCTCTTGTCCCGAAACAGATGGAAATACCTGTTTGGGAATACTACCGAAGTCCCCCTAACACTCTTGGGTTATCTGCATGTCTGAACAATACCTCCTTTTCCTTCCTTGATCTCAGTTATTGCTGCATCTTTCTTCTTCTGACACCATATTGAAGTACATTCCTAATTGTTTGCCCAGAAATTCTACCATGAACATTTACCACATCAAATTCTAATGGAATCAGTGCCTGTCTCTCCATATATTTGACCCACGGGCACTAAGACTGCAGAGGAAATCTATTTCTGATCGCCCTTTTATCCCTGCTTGTAGGTTACTGATACCATAGATTTTTATTATTATTATTATTATTATAGAAAATACTGTTTATGTCTTTCTTTTCTTTCCCACTCATCTTAGGAATATTCTCCAGATTTTCACTTAATGCTCCAGAGATTTTCCTATTTCCCCATTCCTTTGTCTCTACGGGGTGCACTCCACTAAAGTCTCCCCATTCACTTTCTGAATCCCTCCACAGCTCTGTGAAATCTGATAGTGCACCCCAATAGTTACTTTTACATTTCAGTTATTGGGTGTTTTTTTTTTTCATTTACAGATATACTATTTAGTTCTTTGAAAAATCTGATAGCGGAGGGCACCTGGGTGGCTCAGTCAGTTAAGCGTCTGACTTCGGCTCAGGTCATGATCTCATGATCGCCCGGTTCAAGCCCCCAAGTCGAGCTCTGTGCTGATAGCTCAGAGCCTGGAGCCTATTTCAGGTTCTGTGTCTCCCTCTCTCTGTCCCTCCCCTGCACATGCTCTGTCTCTCAAAAATAGTAAACATTAGGGGCGCCTGGGTGGTTCAGTCTGTTAAGCATCCGACTTCAGCTCAGGTCATGATCTCACGGTTCGTAGGTTCAAGCCCCGCGTCGGGCTCTGTGCTGACAGCTCAGAGCCTGGAGCCTGCTTTGGATTCTGTGTCTTCCTCTCTCTCTGCTCCTCCCCCACTCATGCTCTGTCTCTCTCTCAAAATAAACATTAAAAATAAATTAAAAATAGATAAATAAACATTAGAAAAAAAATTTTAATCTGATAGATGATCTTTGTAGTTTTACATTCCTTGTAGACACACTAGAGTTCTCTTTTATTTATGCAAACAGTGTTAACAGAGTTGTTTTACTATTGTATCTACTTATTCAAACATTTTATTTATTTGTGAATTATTTGTGCTGGGAAGCTCTGGCCTTCTCATCCCATCCCATTTTATGCACCAGACTGGGGAGAACTATTTTTTTTTTTTTTTGAGCACAAGCCTGGTCCCTTTTCAGCCTTCCTGCACTCTCCTGTGATCCACACAATGTACACAGTAGAGTTAATCAAGGCACTTTATCATCTGAGCCCCCACTTGCCATTTCAGCCTGTGCTTACCTCTGTCTCCCTCATAAACACTGAGCCACAGCTTTGCTAAGCTCCTTAGTCTTCCCTGAACACAATAAGGTATGCTGTCATTTACATGTAACGGAATCACTGACAGGTATGTACTTATTGCCATTTTGTTTGTTGTTTTCTGGTTGTTTGGAAGTTCTTCCCTGGTCCTTTCTACTTCTCTTGATTTCTTTCATTGTGACTGATGTTTTTCTGGAGTGTTATTTTGGCTTTCTCTTTATTTTTTGTGTATCTATTACAGGTTCTGGGCTTGTGGTCCCCATGAGGCTTTTATATAACATCCTGAGTATATAACAGCCTATATCAAGTTAATGGTCATTTAAGTTTACAAAAAACATTCTTGGGGGGCATCTGGGCGGCTGAGTGAGTTAAGCACCAGCTCTTGATTTTGACTCAGATCATGATCTCATGGTCGTGGATCAAGCCTCATGTTGGGCTCCACACTGAGCATGGAGTCTGCTTGGGATCCTCTCTCTCTCCCTCTCTCTCTGCCCCTCCACTCATTCTCTCTCTCAAAATAGATAAATAAACTTTAAAAAAAAACCTTCTTTCTTTTTTTCCTCTGTCTTCCATATTTTATGTATATGCTAGAAACCAGTTTGAAGTTCTTCAAAAAATTAAAAACAGAAATTCCATATGATCCAATAATTTCACTACTGGGTATTTGCCCACAGAAAACAAAAACACCAATACAAAAAGACATATGCACCCCTATGTTTATTGCAGCATTATTTACAGTAGCCAAGATTTGAGAGCAACCTAAATGTCCATCAGAAGACAAATAGATTAAGAATATGTCAGATATATTGTAGATGTATATTTACATGTATATTACACAGCCGTAAAAAAGGATGGCATCGTACCATTTGCAATAGCATGGATGGACCCAGTGGGTACGATGTTAAGTGAAATAAGTCAGACTGAGTCAGTCAAATACCATATGATCTCACTCACATGTAGAGCCTTTAAAAAAGCAAATGAATAAACAAACAAAGAGCAGAATCAGACCTGAGAGCAAACTGATGACTGGCGGGGGCAGTGGTGGGCATGGACAGAAAAAGGCAAAGGGAGAGGGAGGTACAAGCTTCCAGTTAGGGAGGGAATAAGTCACAGGAATAGAAGGCACAGCATAGGAAATACGGTCAGTGATATCGTAACAGCATTGCGCGGTGACAGATGGCTGCTGCTGCCTGAATCACTGTGATTGAATCTCTGGGCTGCACACCTGGTGCTAACGTAACATCGTGTGCCAACTGGACTCTGATGAAACTAAAACAACAACAGTAACAACAACAATAACAAAAGATATGCTCTCGTTATCCTTTGCTTTCTCCATGAACTTTCACATCTTCTAGAAGATGATTCTTTCCCTTGTGTACCTAGAAAGCTCGTGCGCATCCTTCAGGATTTATTTTGTAGGACTGGTGTTTATTGGTTCATTATCCTTTCCATAATATAAGTTAGTTAGGTACTCTCTTCTCTGTCTTCTGCCACAGAAACACACACACACACACACACACACACGAATATGTGCCGAGATATTACTCTGTATCCCAACACTCACTTTTATTTGAGTGCCTTCCCTAATGGACAACGAGAGCAAAGACCATACCCTTCACCTCTCGGCATGGGATCCTGAAGCATCATATAGGCACCGAGTCAATGCGGAGAGAAAGAACATATTTAAATGTCCATGTCACAAGGAAGATAATTTAGGAGCTTATTCTGCCTTTCTTCCAATGTAAGAAGGACTTATTTGGGGGGGGGAAAACAGAGAAGAGCTTTTACCATTCTGCAGTAGAATGAGAATTGGTGACAGAAGTGTCAAAGAAAGAATTTGACCTTAATAGAAGTAAGAACATTCCAAATCATAAGCATTGTCAAGGAACAGCACGGGCCAACTCCTAAGGCTCAATGCTCCTCCTTCCAGTGCAAAACCTTCTGGAGAAAACTGTGCCAAGGGGCCTTTGGGGTCCCTTCTGACTCAGGAATGTGTGACTCTCTGTATACAAAAAGCAATAAAAATGGTGCACATTTAAAAACAAATGTTTTCATAAGCACGATGACTTTTTCTTCTCTTCCCAAAGATCCTTTCTGTTGTTGTTTTTTTTTTTTTTTTCAGAAAGAAAACCTAAATATTAGTCTGCTATATCCAAAGACATTACATTAAAATCATCCTCCTCTCTGAGTGTGATTCGAGAAAAGTCTCCCCTGCCCTAGTTTCTTGGGCTTTAAAATATAATGTCTTCTAAAGGGCAAGGCTTTTTGTGAATTAAGTGCAGCCCCGGTGAATCTAAAATATCAAACAAAAGCATATGAGAACAACTTCTTATTTTAATAATCTCAGGAGCAGGAAAAAAATGTGTTGACTGAGAAAGTAAAACTTGAAGAGGCATCATGCTAAGGGAACAGAGCTTGGCTCTTACACTGGTGATATCGGCAGAAAGGGGTCTGCCTTTCCGCAGACCACACCCCTAAAGGGAAATGATAAATATGTAATGCGAGAGAAAAAAAAAAGCGTCATAATTATAGCTCACTAGCTCTGACAGGGATATGTTTTGCATGAGAAAATGTCAATCTTTGAAATAATGTCAGTTCCATTGGCAAAATCATGGAAATCTTCCAGGGTATCATTTCTTTGATGCGTAAATGGGTGCAGGACCCAATGCACGATTTGGCCTCAGTACTGCATGTTACTGGATAGGGGACCACACTGTCATTTCCCCGTAGGATTGCCCTGCCCGTGAGGAAATGTCAGTCTGTGTCCATCAGCACCCCTGGAAAAATGGGATTATCCTGGAGGGCCAGGCATCTCTGGCACTCACTCGGCCACATGGATACCCAGCATCATTATCCATTTGCTGTATTTAGTATCAAGTAACTCGTCATTTCTGCAGAGCAGATGCACAAAAAGTGAGAGTCTCTATCTCTTGAGATCTCTCCATCTCAGGACTATCTTCTTGAGATCTCTCCATCTCAGGACATCTCCCAAGAATCTTCACATATACAAAGACTCCTATTTCCAAAAGGACTGGTACTAACACAACGGTGCCATGGAAATAGGGAAAACACACACCAACGTTGTATTTATTTACAATCGCAGGCTCTGTGCCCAAGTGCCCCCAGTGATGAGCTTTGTGATTTAAGGACGTGTTAGTAGAGTTTAGGTAAACGTAGAGAAAAGAGTAAAATAGGAGTAAGACTGGGAACCATAATTGTTTTTTCCTCTTTAGAGCGAGATGGTTAGCCAATCAAAACTCCACCCCCGGGGGCGCCTGGGTGGCTCAGTCGGTTAAGCGTCCGACTTCAGCTCAGGTCACGATCTCGCGGTCCGTGAGTTCGAGCCCCGCGTCGGGCTCTGGGCTGATGTCTCAGAGCCTGGAGCCTGCTTCCGATTCTGTGTCTCCTTCTCTCTCTGCCCCCACCCCCGTTCATGCTCTGTCTCTCTCTGTCTCAAAAATAAATAAAACGTTAAAAAAAAATTAAAAACCAAAACTCCACCCCCAAAGGCTCACATGTTCATTGATCACTAACTGCTCTGTGGCAGGTGCTCTGTCAAATAGGGCAGGAAGAAGGAAGTCAAGGTTCCTGACATCTGGGAGCTTCTACAAAAGACCTGCTCATGTTCTGCTCAGAAGTCCAATTGGCCCATGGCCCAGGACCTTGCCTGTAGCTAGAGAGAGAACTTTCTGGCGCCATGCTTAGGGAAACAAGCCATTAATACAACCACCTCTGGGAAGGTTTTGAGGAAAGGGCAGTTCCAAGGGCAGTAAAAACAAGCCAGAGAGAGGCCAGACTCCCCGTTCTCTTCCTCAGAAGCATGGATCAGCATTTCCCTTCCTCTCCAGACCCCTCAGGTGTCCTTATACCCACACAACAAAGGAAGCCAAAAGATTCCACAAAGTTCCTCCAACAGCCTCCAGGTAGCTCCTCTCCTGAGTCTCCTGGTTGGTCTGACTATGCACACAATATGTCCCCAGGACCACACAGGATCTGCCTGTCCTCATCTTTCTGGAAGCACCTTGCCAATGCTAGTAGCAGTCATGCGAATTTTCATTTTGCCCTACAGATTCTTGTTTCCTTTTTACAGAAATTGTTAACACCTGTCTTTATTCATGTCTCAGATTCCCACTTCAAGCCCTCTGCCTTGGATGACACATTTGGGCATGACTCCCCCTCAAACACACACACACACACACACACACACACACACACACCAAATATGGAGCGAATGCCCCATGTCAACACCTCTTGATCACCTACAAACAGAATCCCCTGTTTTTCTTGCAGCACAGGTGTGTGAGCCATGTGACACGGGGTCCTGTCCTTTGCTCCATTCTTGTGAAGAGCAGTAGTGTAGTGGACCATGTCATGTTGGGTAATTTAGGGGATGGGGATTATGCAGGATTCCCAATACCTTTGAGGAGTTTGTTATAACTTCCTGAAGGGCAAGGTCTACACCAATCATGCATCAGTTTCTGTACCTGGAAGGTCCAAATCTGCTACAATTTCCTGACATTGGATTTCAGATGCATCTTTCCATGAACGTTTGCCTTTTATCAGCCTCGGATTCGCTTAATTCTTCATCCTCTGTGCACAAGGACTAGAAAAGAGAAGTCTGTGTGTCTCCCCAAGAGACACCCACTCCCTGATCTTAGCGAAGCTCGTTCTTGGTTCTGTTTCACAGGGAAAATTACAGTCCAGAGGACTATGTGGGAAATCTTCTGTATGACAAGACACTACGCCTCTTCATGACAATTCTGGGAAATCTCCATACTTGGACTGAAGAGGAGGTTGGCAGGGATTGGGAGAGGGGTTAGCTCGCTTTCCCATTCTTTGAGTGGTCTGATCCCCAAGAAAGTCTGTTTTCTAAACTTTCTAAAAGCAAGCAGCGGTCCTGGTTCCTGATCCTCACTCTTCATCCTGCCCTCCTCTATCACCTCATGTTTCCTGGATCCCAGACCTGTGGGCTCCAGGCTATTTTCCAGGACTCATCTAGGGAGAGTCAGGCTCCCCTGCCCTCTTGTGCTGATTCTCAAGCTCTCACCTCAAAGCCTCTCCAAGATGCCTGCAGACATTTGTCCTCGGACTGCACTCCTGTGGCCAATTGAAGAGATGCTCCCACTGCTGGCCGTAATGTCCCAGGACTTCATCTGGGAAGTCCCCTCCAGCCATCTCTACTGGGGGCAGTGTGAGGTTTTAAACCAAGAACCCAGAACAACTACATACAAAGACCACCTGTGAGCACATCGCGCCCCATCAGCACGCAGGTAAACATACTGTCATTGAGCAGTGAGTGTTCACTGGAGTTCCCCAAAGGGATGCTCAGTTCCCATGTCTAAGTAGAGAAAGAGTATGGTCCTCGTAATATCTATGAGAGAAAGCTCTAGGTCCTTTTTTTTTTTAAATATGAAATTTATTTTCAAATTGGTTTCCATACAACACCCAGTGCTCATCCCAACAGGTACCCTCCTCAATTCCCATCACCCACCCTCCCCTCCCTCCCACCCCCCCGTCAACCCTCAGTTTGTTCTCAGTTTTTAAGTCTCTTATGGTTTGCCTCCCTCCCTCTCTAACTTTTATTTTCCCCTTCCCCTCCCCTATGGTCTTCTGTTAAGTTTCTCAGGATCCACATAAGAGTGAAAACATATGGTATCTGTCCTTCTCTGACTGACTTATTTCACTTAGCACGACACCCTCCGGTTCCATCCACATTACTACAAAAGGCCAGATTTCATTCATTCTCATTGCCAAGTAGTATTCCATTGTATATATAAACCACATCTTCTTTATCCATTCGTCAGTTGATGGACATTTAGGCTCTTTCTATAATTTGGCTATTGTTGAAAGCGCTGCTAGAAACATTGGGGTCCAAGTGCCCCTAGGCATCAGCACTCCTGGATCCCTTGATTGAATGATGTGATGTGTTGTGTCTTCATGATGAGAACAGTTTGATGCTCAGGAACAGGGTTTACAAGCTGGCTCTATTTTCCGGCTGTAGGTCTGGGGAAATTAATTCACCCTATCAGACCTCGACTGGCCTTCTGTAGTCCATCAGTAACATGGGACTAACAATAATATCTACGCTCAGAGGAATGCCGTGAGGTTTTCAGGACACAAATAGATGCCTACTGTGAACATAGCACCTGACACGTACAGTTTACTCCACATTCCCTATTCTGATTCTCCAAATCATTAGTAACATGAGTACTTTTCCAAAATATTCTTTTTATGTAATTAATTAGACCACTTTTATGGTCTAAGTGGTGAAGATTTCTGACCTTGTTCCCAAATTTGGGGGGGGGGACATCTTAATTTAGGTCCTGAGTCCTTTACGTATGTCAAGTGAACTTCATGCCCTTGAGAATTATTTTTATATGTATAAATCTAATCAGAGCTTTAGTTACAATTGAAACAATTAGCATTTCATCTATTAAAGCTATAAAAAAACTAGACATTTATTAATCTTTTAATTCAACTTACAAAATACTCTATTTATAAGCCTTGCACATGTTAGCAATCACTTTAAATGAGCATTTGAATAATATTTGGTCTCATTTACAAAGTTTGCTAAATAGTGACCTTTCAAAGCCATTTATCTACAGGATGATATATTTAACTTCCATCTTAAGTATTTTAATGTGGTAGCCAAGGACAATTTATTCTCGAGAGCTTCAACTTTCTTAATGTAGTACGTTTGTCGCTTTATACTTTATATTTATTTAAATATACTTTATGCTTAAAGTGTCCTTTAATCCCATAATGTACACAATTTAGTAATTATTTAACTTAAAACTCACAGGTAAAAGTATAGCTAGGGGCGCCTGGGTGGCTCAGTCGGTTAAGCGTCCGACTTCAGCTCAGGTCATGATCTCGCGGTTCATGAGTTTGAGCCCCACGTCGGGCTCTGTGCTGACAGCTCACAGCTTGGAGCCTGCTTCAGAGTCTGTGTCTCCCTCTCTCTCTCTCTGCCTCTCTCTCTCTCTCTCTCCCAAAAATAATCATTAAAAAAATTAAAAAGTATAGCTATAAGGTCTATAATTATAGCCCAGATTCTTTTAAACATCACAACAGCATGAATATATAAAATGCCAACTATGAACCAATTCTTTCTGAATTGGATAGATCTTAACTGGTTTTGACCCCTTTAAACTATTCTGTTCCTGGTTATAAATGTGTCCATCATTTAAGAGGAGTAAGAAAACAGCTCCAATCCAATTAACTGAGTTTACTCAATACCAAAAAATTAGATGACTTTATGTAACTCTGATGGGACACTGAATCTTAACTCTGTTGCTGCATCTGTGACATAGGAGGGACACTCAGCTCCAGATTCAAGTTAGACACCCCCAGAGGGTGCCACTACCACTCAGATTATGACTGATCAAATTTTACATCTCTTTGTCTCCTAAAAAGTAAAATGTCTGGGTGCCTGCATGGCTCAGTCAGTTAAGCATCCAACTCTTGATTTCGGCTCAGGTCATGATCTCAGCGTTCATGAGATTGAGCCCTGCGGGCTCTGTGCTGACAGTGCGGAGCCTGCTTGGGATCCTCTCTCTCTCTCTCTCTCTGCCCCTCCCCTACTCTCTCTGTCTCTCTCTTTCTCAAAATAAATTAATAAACTTTTCAAAAAAAAAAGTAAAATCTTTCATCCAAGGTCTGAAGACTTTTGGACATAAGGGTACCTCTCATTCTTCTCTATTCTGTTATCTCCTTGGTTGTTGCAGGGAGAATGGACCTTACTGATTCTGGGAACCAGCATTCAGTGGGGACACTACATACTGATGAATGGGTTTACCAGGAATGATCCAGGCTACCACATTACATAAATGATCACTTTTCTTTTTCCAAGAAGTAAAACAGCATCGATGCCTTTTCAGAGAGAGAGAAGAAAGGAGGAATGAACAGACATAATGCACCACGTAAGAAGAGATTTGCTCAGAAATGAGGTAAAGGAAACCAGCCCCTATAAGTAGGAAACACAAGTGTGTCTTTTGGCTTCCTGTTAGGTTACATCTCTCCATCTGTCTCCGCAGGTGAACAATTGAACAATTGAGTCGAGACAAAGGATTTATACCCAGGGATAAAAAGATTTTGCGGCATAAACCGATTCCAGCTCCTGGCATTGAAATTGACTTCACTCTGGTCCGAATCCTTCCATGTAGGATACACAAGAATTCATGTGTTTTATTTTTGAGGTCTCTTATTTCTATTTGCCCATGGTTATAGATTAAGCTATTTGATTCGATCAAATCAAATCCAGATTTATTGTTTGAAGAGAAAACAGGTGTAGCACGTGACCATTGAGTCTGTGTTTCCAAATCTGCATATATAAATTATGCAAATGCACAGGCTGTTTTTGTAGAAACTGGCCAATCACAGTGATGATTTGAGTCGAAAAACCATTACCAATACTGACTGTGTAGACTGGTTCCCCAGCACTAGACGTCCTATCCTCACCACGGGAGCTATTAAAAAACTTTTTTCCTTTATGGGGGGTGGGAGGGCAGGGTGGGTGGGTGATGGGTATTGAGGAGGGCACCTGTTGGGGTGAGCACTGGGTGTTGTATGGAAACCAATTTGACAATAAATTTCATAACAAGAAAAAAAATTTTTTTTTCTGACACTCGTGCTCTCTCTGGTTATTCTTCTCCCTGAACATCTCTTTAATTAGGTTTGATGTGGATTTAGAAATCTTAATTTTTTTTTTTTTTTAGTTCCCAGGAGGTTCTGATGCACACACAGATTAGACAATTAGTGCAGGCAAAACCAATGACAAGCAGACATGCTGAACGTAAGAACTATTGAGAGTCAAGCTAGCCCAATGTAACACACTGTGGAAGAAATACTTAGGGCAAGGACAGTTAATCTAACTTGCAAAAGGCCATCTAGTATCATAGTCAATAAATTTGGCTTTCCAGGCCACCTGGGTGGCTCCGTTGGTTAAAAACCTGACTCTTGGTTTCAGCTCAGGTCACAATCTCTCAGTCCGTGAGTTTGAGCCCCCTGTCAGGCTCCGTGCCGCGGGTGCAAAGCCTGCTTGGGACTCTCTCTCCCTCTCTCTGTCCTTTCCCTACTCTGTCTCTCTGTCTCAAATAAATAAATAAATAAATGTAAAAATAAATAAATTTTGCTTTCTGTATCCCAAAATATTTTTTATAACTAAATACTCCTAGGCTTGTTCTTTGTTTGCTTGTTTGTTTTATCTAACATTTCTTATTGGAAAATCATCATCCATTTAAAGGCTTGCAAAGAATGTTGTGTTTGGCGTATCACAAATGCCAATAATAAAAATAAAATCATCATGTGTGTCTTTTAAATATAACAAATGGAACTATCATAGTCTATGACAACGGACACTTATCATCACCCATTTAAAATTGATTTGAACAAGCTATTTTTTCCAGGCAATAATTTTAATTACTTTGCTTTCCTTCTTAAAGTAACTTTCTAATTTCATTTCCACCATAAAATCAGATTTAATGTAATATATTTGAGACTTGAACGTTTTTATTACTTCATGTTATTATCCTTTTGTATGAGAAAATGTTTATAATTAAAATTTTCCATTTTTAAAGACCAGGTTTTAAATAATTTAACAAACCCTCTGGACTGAGTTACATTTTTTATCACTACGGGCTCACAATCGATCAAAATAATATACATGTATGCAAAAGTTGATAAAATCTAGTTAAGCAAATAAAAGAAAATTGCATTGGACATTGGAAATCTATTCTTCAGTGACATAAATGAAGGTATTTCAACTCAATGAATTCATACCGTTTGAAAACTTCACACACATAAGTGGGGACACAGGAGAGTTTTAAATAGGAACAATACAGAACTCTTCTTGAAAATTATCACGTCATTAAAAACTCTCAAATTTATTTTCAACTATGAGGGGTCAGCGTAATAAATTCTCCTTTAATTTTGCAGAAAATAAAGGAAATGGCAGTCTTGCAAAAAGAATGGAGGAACCACACTGTCATTGGCTTGCTCACTTTCTGCTCAGTACCCAAGAGACTGTACTAACATCATTAAGTGTTATTAATATTTCTGTTATTCTTCCACTTAGACATAAACTCAGAGTATTGAAATACTATTAATGCTGATATGAAGTTTTTGAAACAGAAATTATTTTTTTTAATTTTTAGAAA
This sequence comes from Lynx canadensis, assembly GCF_007474595.2. Lineage (NCBI taxonomy): Eukaryota > Metazoa > Chordata > Mammalia > Carnivora > Felidae > Lynx > Lynx canadensis. Next base: position 64,027,589 of record NC_044304.2, read on the forward strand.
ATATTTTTTTTTGCGACCAAGAAAACGTGAGTGGGGGGGATGGTTGGGGGGGGGGGCGACGGAGGACCCGAAGCAGGCTCTATGCTGAACCAAGAGATCACGACCTGTGCAGAAGTCGGACACACAACCAACTGAACCACGCAGGCGCCCCTGAAACAATTTTTTAAAATAAAAATAATTCACCTCAAGTGCTTCACACATGACTGTCTAGCTGAAGGACAACAGGAGCACGTGTCATTGCACAAGAATGACCCGCCTGCTCAGTGCAACCTGGGAGACCTCCCACCATGGATGTGAGTTGGACAGTAAGAGGATATTTCACTGGACATCTAGTAAAGGTTGTAGAATACAAAACAAGCTTAAAAATCAATTATACTTCTATATGCCATCAGTGAATACCTGGAATTCAGTAGTGAAGAAACAATATAATTACTATAGCACCAAAACACATTTAGCTATAAATTTCACAAACTACGTGCAGGTTCTGCATACTGAAAATTTCAGAACACTGATAAATCCGAGAAGACAAATAAATGGACAGGTATATAATATTTATGGATACCCAATATTTTTAAGATGTCAATTCCTGCCCCCAATTTGTTCTATGGGTTCAATGCAATTCGAATGAAAATCCAAGCAAGTTTTCAAAGACAGTAATAAGCTTATTCTAAAGTATATATGGAAAGGCAAAGGGACTGGAATAGCTAAACAACTTTGGAAAATAACAAAGTTAGAGAACTCACACTACCTGATTTCTGAACTTATTATTAGGGTACAGCAAATAATAAAATGTAGTGTTGGCCAAAGTATGGACTTACAGCCACACAACTCAGAGGGCCCAGAAATAAATCTACACCACTGATTTCTTACAAAAGTGGGAAAAAGTTCAATTCAAAGGAGAGAAAATAGAGTCTTCACAAATTGATACATACCAGAATAATTAAACCTCCACCTGTAGGAAACAAAAGTGAAACAAAAAGCGCCGGCCTGTGCTTCAAAATTATATAAAAATTATGAGAGAGTTAGAAATAAATATACATGGCTTATGTAGCCACATATTAGCAGATTTACATGTATCTCCTTCTTCCATCCACCAAGAAGGGCTGGTGCCACCTCAGTGGCTATGAGCACATCTAGTTCAGATATTGGTTTCTAAATACCATTCTCCAATCAAAAGACCCAGAGCATCATGGAGAACCACCTCTAGTGTTGGGGAGGGAGGGAGATGCAGTATCTTAAGTACCTTAAGTATCTTAAAATACTGTAAGATGGAGTATCTTACAGTAACCAGGCTTCAGTTCATGGGGAAGCTATTTTGGTGGGTATTCTGGAAACTTAGGCTGCCCCTGTTGGAAATAAAGTTGCAATAGCTAGCGCGTGACTCCCAAGTTTACCATGAGATAGAAACTAGGATTTGGGGCCTTGGAAGTTTGAGAGACTTTGAGCTTTGATTATTTGGGGATTGAAGTTCCTACTTCTTCTCTCTTTCTGTTTTCCGCAGGTTGGTGGAGCCTAAAGGAAAGCAGAAATTTGGAGAGTAAAAGGAAACCTCTTCAAGCCAGCTTGATACAGCACCAATAAAACATGTGCCCTTGTTACAGGAGAGGAGATTTGGGAATCACTAGGTTGGAAAAATACAACCAAACAGGTAAATGTTTGTAATTACGACCACAATTGTTTTCCAGCAGTACAAACCACCCACTCAAAGAAGAGAGTGATCAAAGTTTTGAGGCTTTGATTCTTGCGTGGCCCTTTGTTTACACTCTTGTCAGGGCCCTGTTATTGGCAGGTGGCACAAGCACTGGAAAATACATCAGCAATACTTCTTACAATCTCCCTATCAACGTTGGTTCAATGTCGTGCCCTAATTTTTTCTGCTACTGCGGGTAACGCCATGAAGCACCCTTGCTAAATTCTGCCTTTATTATGGATATGTCCTTAGTTAATAGCAAAGCCTCTCAAAACCTTGTAACTTACAGTTCATTTCATACAGTTTCCAGTAGTGATAAGGAAGTCTTTGTTTCCAAAGAAATTCGAATTCAGAGAACAACACAAGATCGTATTTACAAACTCCCTATCGGTATGAAATTTGCTGTTCTATCTTTTGTCAGTAGGAAGGTCTGGGCAAAGGCAATTAATTTAACTGTCTATACTGATTTGCTTTTTATGAAAAGCATTTATCTCAAGGGTGAACTTATGTCTGGGATAGCACGGCCTCCTTGGCATGCTTTAGCTTTCTTTTTTAAGCATTTACTATCAACATATACAAACGAGGGTTATCCAAAAGAATCCCTATCTAGAAGATGTCTACAGGGCATGGGTGGTTCCCTGACAGAAGTCAAGTGATCACGGGATTCTCCTTTTTGGGGTAAAGAAAAAAGAACGACTGGGTTTCAGGTGGTGAGGGAATGGGTAGTTGTGCATAAAGAAAAAAAGATAATAACTTGAGTAGAGGTTAGGAAACAGCTCAAAAGTGCTGAAGGTTTTCTGTTGGTGGAAGCATCTGGAGGGGAGATATTTGGAAGATGGAGGCCAAGTAGGAGGATTCTCACCTCGTCCCATGAATACAACTAGGTAACTTTCAAATCACCCTAAATTCCCCCAGAAACCGACCTGAAAACTGACAGAACAAACTCCACAACTAAAGGCGGAGAAGAGAGATGCCTGGGTGGATCAGCTGGTTAAGCTTCCGACTCTTGGTTTCAGCCTAGGTTATAATCTCAAGGTTCAAGAGATCGAGCCCCATGTGGGGTTCTGTGCTGACAGTGCAGAACCTGCCTGGGATTCTCTCTCTCTCTCTCTCTCTCTTTCTCCCTTTCTCTCTGCCCATCCCCAGCTCACTCTCTCTCTCTCTCTCTCTCAAAATAAATAACTAAAAATAAATAAATAAAGGCAGAGAACAGGCCACACTGAAGAAGGTAGGAAGTGCAGAGAAATGGTTTGGGAGCAAAAACGGATCATGGCCACTGCGGTGGGAAGGGAGCTGTGGTCCCTGGAGAAGGGCGAGATACAAACTAGCACACGGGAGCTCACAGGAAAAAGAATCCCCATAACAATTGGCTAGGAAGGTGAGCGGGGCCACATTTTGTGAGTTCTTCAACCAGCAGGGATTACAGCCTGGAGGTTTCAAGGTCATCGGGCTTGGCTGGCATAGAGCTAGAGGCCATTGTGCTGCTCTTGGGGAAAAGGCAGACAAACAACACATGGACATACTGTGTGGAAACAGCCATCTCAAGAGCACCTGGTGCACACAGCAGGGAGGTTACTCGTTCACCTCAGAGTGCATCCCAGAGACGCAGCATTCACAGAGTGACCCCTCTGGGAATAAAAGAACTGGCTGGTATACCAGTTCTCTCCCCAACCTCTCAGCTAAACATGTGGGAACCAGTCATCATCCACACTGGCTATCTCACTTGCTTACAGCAAGGCTGCCCCCCACACTTTGCTTAAACCACCCCACCCAGTCACACTTGCCTTAGACCCAGCGAGGCGGGTGCCCTGTGCCAGAAGACAGGCCTGCGCGGTGTCTCCCGACCCAGGAGTTTTACAGAGCTTCTGTTCCAGCGGCGGTGGCATCAGGTCTCGTTTCACAAAGAGATCAGGGCACACGTAGTTAAAATGTGCCACATGCAGGCCAGGAACCAAACACTGCCCACAGCTGGCAAGGAGAGCCTCGGCAGATGACACGGCCAGGACAGGACAGCAGAGCATAGGCAAAACAAATTAGAGAAACTCCCCAGAGGACTAGGCCCTGGGGAATAGGAGACACTCCACAGCAGGGCACGAGGGGACCCCTTCTTTATAAGGCCAAGATCCTCAAGAACAGAAGCTGCTGACTTTCCTAACACAGACTCAGACAGAATGAGAAGACGGAGAATTTCTTTAATGTTTATTTTATTTTTGACAGAGAGAGGGAGTGTGTGTGAGTGGAGTAGGGGCAGAGAGAGAGAGAGGGAGACAGAGGATCTGAAGCAGGCTCTGTGCTGAGAACCCATGTGGGGTTCAAACCCACACACTGAGAGATCACAACCTGAGTCAAAGTCAGATACTCAGGTGACTGAGCCACCTAGGAGCCCAGGAGAAGACAGAGAAATTTATTTCCCCCCCAAAAGGAAAATGACAAGGCCATAGCCAGAGATCTAATTAAAACAGATACAATTTATCATAAGGATACTTGCTGGACTTGAGAAACCAGTGGAAGATGTGAGTGAGACCCTTAACACAGAGATAAGGAAAAACATAGCAGAGATAAAGAGTGCAATAAACAAGATGAGAAATATGCTTGATGGAATGATCAGTGGGCTGGAAGAAGCAGAGGAATTAATTAATGACCTAGAAGACATAGTAATGGAAAGTAATTAAGCCAAAAAGGAGAGAGAGAGAAAGAATTACGCAAAATGAGAATAGATTTAGGGAACTCAATAACTCCATCAAACAGAATAACATTCCTATTATAGAAATCCCAGAAGAAGAAGAAGAAAGAGAAAAGGGGGCAGAAAATTTATTTGAAGAATTAAGCTGAAAACTTCCCTATGCTCGGGAAGGAAACAGATATCCTGATCCAGAGGGCACAGAGAATTCCCATCAAAGTCAACAAAAGCAGATCCATAGCAGGGCATATTTTAATTGAATTAGCAAAATATAGTGATAAAGAAAAAAATTTCAAAGGAGCAAACAAAAGAAGACAGTAACATCAACAGGCCAGCAGGGGATTTTTCAGCAGAAACTTTCCAAGCCAGAGGAAAATGGAATGATCCATTCCAACTGCTAAATAGGGAAAATCTGCAACCAAGACTACTATATCCAGCAAGCCTGTCATTCAGAATAGAAGGATGTAAAAAGTTTCCCAGACAAACAAAACTAAAGGAGTTCATGGCCACTAAGCCAGCCCTGCAAGAAATATTAAAGAGGATTCTGAGTAGAAAGGAGAGACCAAAAGCGATAGTATAAAGATAGGAAACACAAAAGCAGTAAAAATGAACATTCTTATAAAAGTCAGCCACAGAACTCACAGAATAAAAGGATTCAAAATATAATAACATATACCTAAAACTTGGGGAGGAGAGGAGTAAGGATGGGTTCAAACCTTAATGACCATCACCTTAATATAGACTGCTATGTGCAGAAGAGGTCATGTAAAAAGCTAATGGTAACCGTATATCAAAAACCACTAATAAATTTGCAAATAATAAAGTGAAAGAAATCCAAATATATAGTAAGAGAAAAGTGGAAAACCATGAAAGACAAGAAAGAATCAGAGAAAACCTTCAGAAACAACCACAAAACAAATAATAAAATGACAATAAATGCATGTCTATTGATAATTACTTTGAATGTAAATGGACTAAATGCTTCAATCAAGACATAAGGTGACAGAATGGATAAAAAAAAAAAAAACTAGATCCATCTGTATTCTGCCTACAAGGGACTCATATTACACCTAAAGACACCTGCAGATTGAAAGTCAAGGGACAGAGAAACGTCTATCATGCAAATGGATGTCAAAATAAAGCTGGGTTAGGAATTCTTATATCAGGCGAAATAGACTAAAACAAAACTGAAACAAGAGACAAAGAAGGACACTATGTAATAATAACAGGGAAAATGAAACAAGATAAAACCATTATAAATATCGACTCACCCAATATAGGAGCACCGTTATATATAAAACAGTTAATAATGAACATAAATGAACTAATCAATAATAATACAATCATGGTAGGGGACTTTTACACCTCATTTATATCAATGGACAGATCATCTACACAGAAAATAAACAAGGACACAATACCTTGGAATGACCACTGGAACAGATGAACTTAACAGATGTTAAGAACATTCCATCATAAACAGAGGAATACACAATATTTTCAAGTGCCCATGGAACATCATCCAGAATAGATCACATATCAAAACAATCTTGAACAAATTCAAGATCGAACTCATACCATGCCTATTTTCTGAGCACAATGCTATGACTCCAGAAGTCAACCACAGGAAAAAGTCTGGAAAGACCACAACTACATACAGGTTAAGTAACATGCTACTTAATAGCATGTTAACCAGCATGTTAATAAAGCAGTTAACCAGAATATAAGTGAAGAAATTAAAAAGTATATGGAAACAAATGAAAATAAAAACACAACAGTCCAAAACCCTTAGGATGCAGCAAAAGTGGTCCTACGAGGGAAGTTTATAGCAACATAGGTCTACATCAAGAAGCAGGAAAAATCTCAAACAACCTAACCTTGCACCTAAAGGAGCTAGAAAAAGAAAAACCAACAAACCTAAAATGAGCAGAAGGAAGGAAATAGTAAAAACAAAAAGAAACAAAAAACAACAATGATAGAATAGTTTGATGAAACCAGGAACTGGCTATTTGAAAGAATCAATAAACTTGATAAACCGCTAGCCAGACTTATCAAGATAAAAAAAAGAGAGAGGACTAAAATAAATAAAATCACAGATGAGAGAGCAGAAATAACAACCGACACCAGAGAAACACAACCAATTGTAAGAGAACATTATGAAAAAGCATATACCTAACAATTGGACAACCTGGAGGAAATGGATAAATTCCTAGGAACATATAAACTACCAAAACTGAACCAGGAAGAAAGAGAAAATGTGAACAGACTGATAACCAACAAATAAATTAAATCAGTAATCAAAAAACTCCCAAGAAACAAAAGTCTGACTAGAGAGCTTCACAGTACAATTCTACCAAACATTTAAAGAAGAGTTAATACCTATTCTTCTCAAGTTATCCCAAAACATAGAAGAAACAGGAAAACTTCCAAGTTTATTCTGAGGCCAGCATTGCCCTGACACCAAAACCAGATCAAGACACCATTAAAAAAGTAAACTACAGTCCAATGTTTGCACTGAACCTAGATGCAACAATTCTCAACGAAATATTAGCAAACCAAATCCAACAATACATTCAAAGAATCATTTACCATGGTCCAGTGAAATCTATTCCCGGGTTTCAAGGGTGGTTCCATATTTGTAAATCAATGAGATATATCACATCAATAACAGAAAGGATAAGAACGATATGATCATTCAGTAGATGTGGAAGAAACATTTGGCAAAGTACAACATTCATTCATGATAAAACCCCCAACAAAGTAGGTTTAGAGGGAACATACCTTAATAAATGAAAACCATAAATGGAAAACCCACAGATAACACCATACTCAATGGTGAAAAACGATGAGAGCTTCTCCCCTAACATCAGGAACAAGACAAGGTTGTCCACTTTTACCACCGTATTTAACAAAGGACTGGAAGTCCTAGCCACAGTAATCAGACAACAAAAAGAAATAAAATGCATCCAATCAGGTAAGGAAGAAGTAAAACTTTCACTATTTGTGGATGACATATAGAAAACCCTAGAGACTAGAAAATAACTACAAGAACTGATAAATGAATTCATTAAAGTCGCAGGACACATCTTCAATGTACAGAAATCTGTTGCATTGTCATACAGCAATAATGAAGCAGCAGAAAGAAAAATTAAGAAAACAATACTATTCACAATTACACAAAAAATAGTAAGATACCCAGGGATAAACCTAACCAAAGACATGAAATGTCTGTACTCTGAAAACTATAAAACACTGATGAAAGAAGTTGAAGATAACACAAAGAAGTGGAAAGATGTTCTACACACGTGATTGGACGGACGAACATTGTGAAAATGTCTATACCACTCAAAGTAATTTACAGATTTAATGCAATCCTTTTCAAAAAACCAACAGCTTGAAAAAGAAAAACAAACCTAGAGGCCTCACAATTCCAGATTTCAAGCTATATTACAACGCTGTAGTGATCAAGACAGTATGATACTGGCATGAAAACAGACACATAGATCAATGGAACAGAGCAGAAGACCCAGAAGTAATCCCACAACTATATGGTCAGTTAATCTTTGACAAAGCAGGAAAGAATATACAATGGGAAAAAGTCTCTTCAACAAATGGTATTGGGAAAACTGGACAGCAACATGCAAAAGAACGAAACTGAATCAGGGGCGCCTGGGTGGCTCAGTTGGTTAAGCATCTGACTTTGGCTCAGGTCATGATGTTGCAGTTCGTAGGTTTGAGCCCCATGTCCAGCTCTGTGCTGACAGCCCAGATTCTGTGTCTCCTCTTTCTCTGCCCCTTCCCTACTCTCTCTCTCAAAAATAAACACTTTTAAAAAATTAAAAGAAAGAAGCTGGACCACTTTTCATACCATACACAAAAACAAACTCAAAAGGGATTAAAGACCTAAATGTGAGGCCTGAAACCATAAAAGTCCTGTAAGAGAGCACAGGCAGTCATTTCTCTGACATCAGCCACAGCAACTTCTTTCTAGATAAGTCTCCTGAGGCAAGGGAAAGAAAACCAAAAATAAACTGTTGGGACTTCATCAAAATAAAAGGCTTTTGGGGCGCCTGGGTGGCGCAGTCGGTTAAGCGTCCGACTTCAGCCAGGTCACAATCTCGCGGTCCGTGAGTTCGAGCCCCGCGTCAGGCTCTGGGCTGATGGCTCGGAGCCTGGAGCCTGTTTCCGATTCTGTGTCTCCCTCTCTCTCTGCCCCTCCCCCGTTCATGCTCTGTCTCTCTCTGTCCCAAAAATAAATAAACGTTGACAAAAAAAAAAAATTTTAAAAAAAATAAAAGGCTTTTGCACAGTGAAGGAAACAATCAACAAAACTAAAAGGCAACCTGCAGAATACGAGCAGATATTTGCAAATGACATGTCTGATAAAGAGTTAGTATCCAAATCTATAAAGAACTTATACGACTCAACACCCAAAAAACAAATAATCTAATTAAAAATGGGTACAAGACATAAACAGACATTTCTCTAAAGAAGACATCCAGATGCTCAACATCACTCATCATCAGGGATATGTAAATCAAACCTACAACGAGATATCACCTCACAGCTGTCTGAATGGCTAAAGTTAACATCTCGGGAAACAACAGATGTTGGCAAGGATGTAGAGAAAGGGGAACCCTCTTGCACTGTTGGGAACGCAGACTGGTGCAGCCACTCCGGATGCAGTATGGGGGATCCTCAGAAAGTTAAGAATAGAACTACCCTACAAAACAGCAATCCCACTACTGGGTATCTACCCCAAGAATACAAAAATACTAATTCAAAGGATTAGGCACCCTGATGTTTATGGCAGCATTATTTACAATAGACAAACCATGGAAATAGCCCAAGTGTCTGTGGATACATGAATGGATAAAGAAGAAGTAATGTGTAGTTTACATATGTATATATACATATATATATATATATATATATATATATACATACATCTACATATATATACATACATATACATTACTTCTTTATCCATTCGTGTATCCATATATGTGTATATATATGTACGTATGTATGTATGTATATATATGTATATACACGCACAGACACACACACAAAATGGAATATTATTCAGCCATAAAAAGAATCAAATCTTGCCATTTGCAACATGGATGGAGCTAGAGAGTATAATTCTAAGTGACATAGGTCAGAGAAAGACAAATACCACATGAATTCACGCATATGTAGAATTTTCAAAACTACACGAATGAGCAAATGGAAAAAAAATGGTGTGACAGAGAGAGGCAAACCGAGAGGCAGACTCTTAACTACAGAGAACAGACTGATGGTCACCGGAGGGGAGCTGGGTGGGGGGTGGGGGATAAGTGATGGGGATTAAGGAGGCACTTGCAGTGATGAGCACTGCGGGATGTATGGAAGCATTGAATCACTGTATTGTACACCTGAAACTAATATTACACTGTATGTTAACTACATGGAATAAAAATACAGACTTAAAAAGTCCCACCAAAAAGAAGCATCTGTAGAGTCTGGAGGACGGGTAAGTTTAGTGAAGATCTCAGAGCTAAGTCACCTGATGTTTTCACGCACTGCAGTCTTGCTGCCATTGTACCCGGAGACAAGGTGGCTCTGTCTTGCTGTTGCGTCTTTGGGAAAAGTGAAGTAAGGAATAGCTCCTTGATAATTGCCCCATCAAGTCAGCGCCTGTCCACAACTTGCAAGCACAGACAAAGAAGAGTTTGTGGGTCCAGAAACCAAGTGTTTTGTAGATAATTAATTATGCCACTCTCTGGGTTGGGCATGGGAGAACTTCCAGAACGGTCCCCGTGATTCCTGCCTCACTAGCGTGCATACCTGTATAACCACCTGCCCTTAAGTGTGAGTGGGACTGACTTGATCATCGAAGCCCTTTTAAAACAGGATCCCGAGGTTAGTGTCTTAGTCCATTCAGACTCCTGTGACCAAGTACCACAGACGGGGGGGGCGGGGCTTAGAAGCAACAGAGATTTATTCCTCATAGTTGTGGAGGCTGGACATCTAAGGTTGGGAGGCCAGCGTGGTCGGGTGAGAGCATCTTCAGGTCACAGATGGCCAACTTTTCACGCTGTCCCCAGGTAGAGTAAGGGTTGAGGGAGCTCTGTAGGGTCTCTTTTATAATGGCACCAATCCCGATCATGAGGCCCCACCTTCATGTCTCAAGCACCTCCCGAAATCCCCACCCCCTAACACCGTCATTAGGGTCAGGTTTCAGCTTATGGGTTTGGGAGGGACATTTGAGACCACAACCACAGCAGTCAGGGATAGAAGATGTCAGAAAGTGTGAGAACTAGGGGGGCCCCACGGAACCCAAGAAGTACAATTTGACTAATTACTTTACCTTTTTTTTTGGATATTTGACAATTTGTCATAAAAAGGTATACATGAAAATGAATTATTTATCTTTGGATCAGTCTTTCCCAAGAGTGGGAAAGTTTCCTAAGACAGGGAAAAAAAAAGAAAGATCAATAGAAAATAAAATGAAAACGAGGCAGACACAACATCGTCCTTGTGTAACCGGCTAATTTCCTGGGAAGAACATTAAGATTTTGAAAATGCAACCTGTGATACAAACACACCAGGCAAGTGACGCTTATCTGGTTTTGACATAACTTGGGCCTTTGCCACTTTGATCGATCTAGATCATTATAAAGCCAGCACTATTCATCTTCCAGGTAAAGAAACATAGGGAGGGCTGCTTCCTGTGTTAAATGAAATGATGTGTCTTTTAGACAAACAAGGCAATGTCCTCATGAGGCTCTTCAGGTTTTGCTCTAGGTACCTCTCAAATGAACCACTTTGTTCATGCCCAGAGCTGGACTAAGCCACAATTCCAGACAGAGGAAGCAGCACAATGCAGGTCTCAAGGACACTCAGACCAGGCCGAGGCAGATGTCCTCAGAGGATGGTGACCAGACGCACAGTTTGTCCAAGGGGACTGGGTTCACTGGGTTCACTGCGGTCTGGGGAGACCTTCTGTGTTTCTCAGCCCCTGGGGATGGCTGGTGACCAAGTCATGTGACCTGGGACCACGCTCCCCTACAGAGTTGTGTTCTATACACAAACACTCCACACGCCGGACATGCAAATGGATGGGAGGTGAGGGAACCAGATGATTCTATGAGGGTCTTAATGAACCCTCCCTGTGAGAATACAGGAGGGAACCGGCCCTAGAGCTGAGGTTGGTGAGGGGCAACAATCCCTCACATTAGCCAGGAAAGGAGGGTTTATTCATGTTGGGTTTGGATGGTGTTTATGTTCCTGTGCATTCGGACCTCATCACAGGGAGGCCTTGTTTTCGTCTTAACCCATCATCACCCACAGAAAGGCCTGTCAGTGAGTCTGTGGTTGGGCCCCACACTAGGCCAATGTGGGGGCACCAAAGGGCCAGGCCATGCTTTCCTCTCTGCTAAAACGTTGGAGCTCATTTCACGAATGGAAAATCTGTCATAAGATGTGATCACCAAAGTTTGACCTTCTTGACAAAATTATCAGATTGGGTCAGAGTTGACTTTGTTTCAGAGACAGCCTGACTTTGTTTCCCCGTTTATGTAAACATGTGCATCTCTGTGACAACCGTTTCACACCACCGTGAGGAAAAATAAATTAATCCCATATCCTCACACACCACTTGTAAAAAGGCGCAAATTTAATGTTGTTGGCTTAATACTTTCTTAGCGACAGGGATGGTTCATGTGAATTGGAATGTAACCCGTTAGCGACCAACAATTGTTCATGAATAAATATGTTCGCCCAATAAATAGCATATAAATCATGAATACAAGCAATAGGCTGCTCTTGTTTCTGGAAATTGCAACAGCTTTGTATGGAGCGATTCTTTACCATAGTTCCCAGCAAAAGCACACATCAGTTGCATTAAATGTATCCAAATTTTGACAATGTCCTCTCCTTACACCAGATGCATTTCTATCGAAGTCTTTGTGTTACACAATCTTATCTATAATGCTTCACTGTAAATGGCAACGACTAGAATCAACCATGGGCATTGCCTGCGCACAGCAGTGTTCGTGAACATGGCTTTCCCGCGAGCAAAGGCATGTCTTCTAAGCTCCCCCCTTCACCAGAGATGGTCCTGACAACCATCCATCCAGAGTATTACCATGGCACTTTGCCCAAACAAAAGGAAGGCTCTCATTTGAAATCAAAGATGTTGAATAAGACCTACAGTTGGTGTTCAGGTCCTTAATTTAAACTGTATCTTGTCCCGTGTTGGAATGCCCATGTTGGAGTGTGCAGAGGTATATATTCAGGCAGCCAGAGTGATGAGAATTTTTCTCCGTGAATTCCCCTTTTCTTTCTTCCAACAATTGTGTGAGCAGGGACATAGCTCTGAGGGACATTCAAGTGAGCCTTCTGTTAACTAGCAATACACAATCGTTACCCTCAGTGTATCAATAATTCGCCAACCATCCAAATCCTGACGTTCAAATTATTAACATAAAGATGTCTGAGGGTTTGGGTCACAACATAAATAAGAGTGACGTTTTCAGACAGTTATCAAATTGGCTGTGAACCCTCACTCAAATCAGCACTATGAGAGCAAGGACGTCCCACATGACTGTGAAGTGATTACAATGAGCAGGGCACCTGAAAACCAGCATGGACACGTCAATGATGGGGATTCTGGAAACGGATTTCCTTACCATTTCTCCACCAGTCTGTGCTCTCTGGAAATTCTTGATTACCTCGAGGTATAGCTGGATGCCAGGTTGAAGACAACTGGTATCTATCCTCTGGGGAACCTGGATGTGAAATCCATTGCTCATGGTTTGAGTCTCAGGTCGCCTTTCATTTCCCTGTCCTCTACTGCTTGTGAAGTTACCTATGACCTTGACATTGTCATGTGCATTGTAAAATACAGTCATGAATTGTGTTTCCTCCCCGGGTCACTTAGGTTTAGACTCTAGTTTTCTAATTTGGAAAGTGGCGTAATCGTGAGTGTTAAATGCAACAGTTGGAAGGTTGAGAGGTCAGGTCAGGGATGTGTTGTGCTGGCCTCTGTTTTATTACCCCCTGGTTGTGTTAGAAAGTACATGGGATGAGGACCCTCCGTAACCAAGAGATCCTCAGAATGTGACTGTTTTATGAAGTAAAGCATTATCCATTTGCGGGGTGCCTGAGTGGCCCAGTCGGTCGAGTCTTGATTTTGGCTCAGGTCTTGATCACAGGATCATGGGATTGAACTCCAAATTGTGCTCCATGCTGAGTGTGGAGCCTGCTTAAGATTGTCTCTCTCCCTCTCCCTCTGCCCCTCTCCCCTACTCACACCCTCACTTTCTCTCTAAAATAAAAAAAAAAGTAAAGCATTATTAATTTTTAAGTTAAAGTAAAAACATTCTGCCAAGGGCTAAAACTGCCTGACCAAAATGCAATAATGGTTGAAAAAAGGGATCATTGTAAACTTAGGTGTTCATTCAAAAACTTGTCTTCTATAACTTTGAGTGTTTTGTGTGCTTTTTCTCAGATGTGAAGCCTATCTAACTTTCATGTATCAGGTCTCTTCAAAATATCTGATGTCACTGCCTATTTTTGTCCTTTTGACCATTCCTTGAACTCTGTGATTAACCATTCATAACTGTTCCTTCCTGAATTCCACAAATATATTTGAACAGAGGAGAAATGTGTGTTCCATATTGGAGATACTGATTCATTCAGCACATTTTATTTCCGGTCAGCTAACATGATGATGGTGTCTCAAAGTCAGTCACCTTTTGTTACAGTGCTGGATTGCACATATGTCCTACATCGCATGTGACCACTATTGGGGGTTGTTACTTTTATTACTAGTTGCTAATGGATACTAGTATGTATTATTTTTCATTAGGTTTTTTGATGGACATTTAAACTCCGAAGAAAACTATCACCAATAGAGAAAACGCTGAGATTTTAGACTCTATCAAGACATGTCTAAACGTGTAATATTAGCCTTTCTTTTAGGGGCTCTGAGTTTATGGAGCTGTTACAAATGAACCCCCAATCTTTTTTTTTAAATTTTTTTTAACATTTATTTATTTTTGAGACAGAGAGAGACAGAGCATGAACGGGGGAGGGTCAGAGAGAGAGAGGGAGACACAGAATCTGAAACAGGCTCCAGGCTCTGAGCTGTCAATGCAGAGCCCGACACGGGGCTCGAACTCCCGGACCGCGAGATCGTGACCTGAGCTGAAGTCGGACGCTTAACCAACTGAGCCACCCAGGCGCCCCTGAACCCCCAATCTTAATGACACCGTATTTCTTGCTCACGTTCCTTACTATCAAGGTAACAGACACATCCAACACCTCCCAAAGCTTCCTTGTGTCCCTTTGCTTTGGTTGGTTGATGTGTGTGTGTGTGTGTGTGTGTGTGTTAATAACACTTAATACAAAATCTACGCTCTTAACAAATGTGACGTACACGATGTACTGTTAACCACAGGCACCTTGTTGTACACAGATCTCCAGAACTCACTCATCTAGTGCAACCGAAACTTTATATCCATTGAACAATCTGGAGATGTCACCCTTCAACATATAGTTCTATATGTTCCCCAGCAAAAGATGAGATGGCACCAAAAAATCACCTGTGCTCTTAACTACCTCTTAATTACCTTTGACTTGCTGCCTTTTAGGCAGAACTAAAAACATATCACCTAGTAAGTGGCAAGGGGGCTGGGAGGGCTTACTTGTTCCCAGGAGGAAAGGAGAATTGAACATGGCGAGCTCTAGTTATCAGGACCACGTAATTAAATGCTAGCAATCTAGAATAGTATTTGGTGGAAGTACATTGGAATTATTTCAGAATCCATAATTCTTCCCACTCGGAAGCACTTTTTAGGTTAATAATATTCTTCTTCTTCCTTTGGCCCCCTGATTACAGCAGGTTTCTTTCAGTCAAGAAAGAGCTCCTAAAGACGTTCAGCGCTCCCCACCTGTGCTACCCAGGTAAGTGCCCCCTCAACTCGTCCAGAAAGAGGGGTCCATATAGATGTGGGGGCTCCCTGCTGTAGCAAATAAAGAAAGTTTTCAATGTCTGTTTTAGGTCAAGATATCTTCATAATAGGCATTATGCAGAAAAATTATTCAGTAGCATAGAAGAGTAGGAAATCCCAGATTAAACTAAGTTCACCGGGGTTCCAAGAACCATTAATATGCTAATGGACGTTCTGGCTCATTAACTCTTTAAGTTGGAGGCTGTGTTAACTCTCTATAAAACACTTTATTTGCAGAGCATCTAGAAAGATCAGTATGGTCTCTTCCTCATTGAGGAATCTCATCCTGCAAGACATCACTCATTTATCAAGTTAAAATTTATTAGAAATGTTTGCTCATCTTGCAGATACTCATTCTCAGTTACTCATAATCCAAAGTTTTACGGTATCTTAAATAATAACATCTTAGATTTGCACTACCCCGAAGAACATATAATAACACAATTTTATAATACGACTTTCATGCCTGCTTTGAACCCCACGGTTGTCACCTTTAGCCACAGTTCTTTGGTCCTTTGGAATTCTATGTATTCTTGCGGGATTTTTAGCTTTGTCTCAGCTTTGTATCATAATACATACAACACAATCCCTTGAATTGGAAATTCCCACTTGTGTTTTTACATATGAGTTTCAACCTCGCTTTTCAATAAAATTACCTGAAAATATTTTTAAAAACCTGGCTTCCAGATTCCTCTCCAGAAGTTTATGATTTAATGGATCTGACTGAATAATTATGTAGATGATATTTCAAACCATGAAGGAAGTTTATTATATAAAGCTAATGCATGTCTGGGCACCTGGCTGGCTCAGTCGGTGAAACATCTGACTTTGGCTCAGGTCATGATCTCATGGTTCATGAGTTCAAGTCCTCCCCAAATCAGGCTCTCTGCTGTCAGCATGGAGCCCACTTCTGAGCTATGTCCCCTTCTGTCTCTGCTCCTCCCTTGCTCACGCTAGCTCTCTCTCTCAAAAAAATCAATTAATAAACATTTAAAAAATTAAAAGACAAAAAGCTAATGCGTGCTAATTGTAGGGGGACAAATGCAAACACAACAAAACACACCCAGTGTCCCCACCTAAAGGTTAAATGGCACATGAGATTTTCATGTGTCTCCTTCCAATTATTTTTAATTTTTTTTTAATGTTTATTTATTTTTGAGAGAGAGAGAGAGAGAGAGAGAGAGAGAGAGACAAAGCGTGAGCAGGGGAGGGGCAGAGAGAGAAAGAGATAGAATCTGAAGCAGGCTCCAGGCTCTGAGCTGTCAGCACAGAGCCCGAAACAGGGCTTGAACTCATGAACTACAAGATCATGACCTGAGCCAAAGTCAGACGCTTCACCGACTCAGTCACCCAGGCGTCCTCATCCTCCAATTTTTTTTTATGCATTAGTTTCTTCAAGCTACATAGAAAAAATATACATACTTCGGGTATGTTTCCAACTGACACCACAGCTTATGTTGTTTGCTATGTCCTTTATTTCTCTTTTTAAAGATCATTTGCATGGGGTTTGAATTATCCAATCAAACATAGTAGCTTTTATATAATTCTTTATGCAGTAGGGCTCCTTATTTAGCATAAACTGTAAAACCTTGGTTCACAAGAAGAATTCATTCTGGAAACATACTTGCGATCCAAAGCATTCGCATATCAAAGCAACTTTCAAAAACTGTTGGCTCAGTTGTGATCACGTGACATTTGGCATACCATAGGACTCATCCTGAGAGACATCACTCATTTATCAAGTTAAAATTTATTAGAAATGTTTGCTCATCTTGCAGATACTCATTCTCAGTTACTCACAATCCAAAGTTTTATGGTATCTTAAATAATAACATCGTGATGGCCTGTATGTGGATAAATCTGCTTTGGGACACTGTGGAGGTGGGTCATTGGCATGGTCTGAGAGGACACTGTCACAGGACTGCCTTCATTTGAGATCCCTCACTTGAGCGGTAAGTCTGGGGTCCCTGGGGCCGCTCCCATTTCCGACCAACTGGCTAACGATTTGGGGGTGTCCCATAATCACCTTCAAATGTGATATTTGTTAGAATAACTCGCAGGATTCAGGGAAGTGCTGTACTTCCAATTGCGGTTTTATTACAGCCAAAGGAAGAGATATCTACAGGGAAGTTTGGGAGGGGTCCAAACACCAAGCTTCCAATTGTCCCCTCTCAGGAAGTGCCAGATGCCATCATGTCCTAGAACGAGTGAGACTACACACCAGGTGCTGCTAAGCAGGGAAGCTCGCCCAAGATTTCAGTGTCCCGAGTTTAACTGAGACTCAGTCACAACTGCCCGCCTGGCTGAACCTTCAGTCTCCTGTCCCTCCTGGAGTTTGGGGACAATAGCTTTAGTCTCTAGTTCCTGCAGAAGCCTGAACCGATATGGTGCGTCTCATGCCCACATCAGAGATCACAGTATTAGTCTGTCTCTGGGGACCAAAGCCCCCAGGAAAACAAAGACACTGCAGTCAGGTATGACATTTCAGGGCCTCAAGACCACCTCCCAGGAGCTGAGGGCAAAGGGTTCTCTTTGGGAAAAGGTACTCTGTTCACTAAACAGACACATCCCTGCTGCATAGGCCGGCTGAACTGGATGAACGCATGGATGTTTGTGTTGCTGTATTCAGTTACCGTGTTGTTTTTACAGTTTTCATTTCTTGTTTTCTGAATACGGATGATTTCGAGATAATCTATAAGACCCACCTTGCACGGAATGTGGCAAATGCTGGGCCTCCCTTCTAACCACTATAGTCCAAGGCAGACCAACCTAGGTTAAAATCCCCAGGCCCACAATGTGCCTGGAGAAATTAATGAACTTCTTCAGGACTTTTCCAAATATAAAATGGTAATTATACCCGTTTCAGATTGCTCTGGTGAGGCTCAACCAAATATCATTTATCACGTTATCTAATGAACTATAGTGACATCATGGGTCATTAACAAACAGCTCCAAAAGCCCCAGTTCATCCCCTCTTTGATCCATTTGTTCTCAGCTATCAGCTTTCCACAGCTGACATTGTCTCCCAAGTAGACATCGGCTTCTGGTTTTCACCAAATTGAAAGAAGGAAAATGCGCATAAACATAAAATCAAATTAAATTTTAAAACTTCCAACTTTTAGGATACCTCCAGCCTCTTACCAATGTGTAATCTAGATCTCATGAGATAAGGGAGTGGTAAATTGTTCCTGATGGCTCCCTTGTGTCCCAGGTCAAGTAATGGTCGCTCGGGGAAGGGGTTATGGAGAAGGGCAAAGGGTGAGTCCGGATCAGCATGCACTCATCGGTGATTCTGAGCCAAATGTGCTTTGATGTTAGAATAATGATAGTGATTTTCCAGAAGTGAATCTTTCCTTACCTGGAGTTACAGCTGAACGTCTGTGGGACCCATTCCGGTAAAAGTGCGATGACAATAATTCTGAGAAGAAATGATAGCTTAGAATTGTACAGAGAAAAATTTGGCGTGAAGAGAGGTGCAATTTGCCATTTCATTCCAAGGGCTTTGTTCCCCTTTCGAGTGAAATAGCCAAAGGAAGACCCAGAATAAAGAAGCAGTACTGTTTTCATTTTTATGAAATTCCTACTCCATTTATGACTTGATGATGCTACCTTTGATAAGCATCCTCAGGTGTCTTAACAATGATAGTTGCGTCTCAGAAGTTCAAAAGAAAGGCATTTCCAATCATCACTTTCAGCAGAAGAAATAACACAAACTACTCGGGCAGTAGAATAGTAAAACCAGAAAATGGGCCAAAGTTGTTTTATAAAATGAGGCATTATAGTCATTGAAATCATAGAAACTGATTCCAGAAGATATCTTGAGTTCATGTAGACCAACCCACCATATTGGCATAAGCTTTGCGACACAGCCCTGGTGTGCTTTCCCGCCTAATGATACTGTGTTTGCAGACGTTTTTTGTCATCCAGTTTGCAGACAAGACCAAGTTCAGAGAGCCAAAGTGAGTTCTTCAGAGTTACATCAATTTATTTGAGAGTGGGTTTTCCCCTTTCCACTATTCTCTGCTCATAATATGTTTATTGTAACTATATAATCCACACATCATAGAACTCCAATATCCTACAGGGACACAATTCAGGATATCCATTCTATTGGCCAACAGAATCTTTGAGAGTTTCACGAGGATGTGGGCTGGCTTTATTTTCAAGAGCGTCCATTGCCAGCTACAGGTCGGCTACCAGGATATAGGTGTTGCCACCGCGAGGCACAAAACCATGGAGCTTGTGACTCAGGATAAACGTAGAGTCCAACATCTTCAAGCACCCTTGTAGGTCTGATCCCGCCAGACAGGCAGATGGGACCCATCTCTCTTCTCCCTTACAAACTCCAGGTGAGTATATCCCAGCACAGTCTATACTATATCCAGAATCCTAGCTACAAAGGATTTGGGGAGAATCCTTTTCACTTTTCTTTTCTAATGTTCATTTATTCATTTTTGAGAAAGAGAGGGAGACAGACAGGGACAGAGAGACCACAAGTAGGGGAGGGGCAGAGAGAGGAGAGAGAGAATCCCAAGCAGGCTCCGTACTGTCGGTGCAGAGCCTGACCCGGGGATCGATCTCATGAACCTTGAGATCATGACCTGAGCCAAAATGAAGAGTTGGATGCTTAACTGACTGAGCCACCCAGGTGCCCCTATTCTTTTTACCTTTTCAAACCCTTTAGTACATGAAACTTTATAAAACAAAGAATGAGTTGGAGATGAAAACTGAAGGCAGTAGGCGGTATTTGCAGTCTGTGAGTGGGATTGTAACTTTCAAAATATCAAATACCCTTTCTCCATCCTCACTCCTGAATCTTGTTTCAGATGGGCCCAGGTTTTAGGATGGTAATTACTTTCCCTCAGCACTTTGAAAATGTATTCTATTATTTCCCCTGGAGGAAAATTATAATCATTTTTGTTGGCTTTGGGGCTCCGCTATTGTTTGCTTTTTTTAATAATGTGGATGTTTTTAAGATTTTTATTGCCTGTAATGGCCCACTGGCTCTCTCTGATGTTTCTGGGCATAGATTGTATTTTTACACATCCGGTTCGGCATTCACCGAGTATCTTCAAACTTAAGATTCATGACCCTTCGGTCGTGTAAACTCAGACACTTTCTCTTTGAAGAGTGCCTGCCCCCTTTCTCCATTTTCTCCCCCTCAGGAACTCCTGTTTTGGGGCGCCTAGGTGGCTCAATCAGTTGAGCGTCTGACTTTGGCTCAGGTCAAGATCTCGGGGCCTGTGGGTTCGAGCCCTGCATCGGGCTCTACGCTGACAGCTCGCAGCCTGGAGCCTGCTTTAGATTCTGTGTCTCCCTCTCTCTGCGCCCCTCCCCCACTCATGCTCTGTCTCTCTCTGTCAAAAATAAATAAACATTAAAAAAAAATAACTCCTGTTTTATGGGTATCCAACAATCTCATTATATCATGTATTTATTGAGGCTCTTATTTCTCTGCTTCTGACCCATTCTGTTATTAAATCCTCTGTGCTCTCCTTTATGGTCATTCCCTTCAGGGATCCCATGGCCTTTCTGGAACACAGACATTTCTTTATTAGAATCCATTTCCTTAAATGTATCTGACGTTGTATTGTATCTGAAACTGCTAGAGGCTGAGATGGGAAGAGTTCTGGTTTACACAGTTCCTGTTACAGGAAACAAAAGTTGTTTTTCACTACTTTAGTTGCTTAAATGTGTTCCCTTACAACAAACACCTTCCGGTGGGTCCCAGGCTAGTTCCCATTATTGGCCGAGGATTATTGTTTCCTGGGTAGGCATTTTTAAAATATAATCTAGGGCAGAGGGGCACCTGGGTGGCCCAGTCAGTTGAGCATCCAACTCTTGATTTCAGCTCAGGTCACGATTTCACGGTTTGTGAGTTCTAGCCCTGCGTTGGGCTACATGTGGAGCCTGCTTGGAATTCTCTCTCCCTCTTTTTCTCTGCCTTCCTCCCTGCTCATGCTTGCTCTCTCTCTCTCTCTCTTTCAAAATAAATACATAAGCTTAAAAAATAATACAATACAATACAATACAATACAATACAATACAATACGGGGCAGAAACAAGACAGTGAGTTTCTTCACAGGCATCCTAGATGCTTCCTCTAAGAAGTTCCTGCTCAATTGGTTAAGCATCCAACTTCAGCTCAGGTCATCGTCTCACGGTCCGTGGGTTCGAGCCCCGTGACGGGCTCTGTGCTGACAGCGCAGAGCCTCGAGACTGCTTCAGATTCTGTGTCTCCCTCTCTCTCTGCCCCTCCCCTGTTTGCACTCTGTCTCTCTCTCATCATCAAAAATGAACATTGAAAAAAAATTTTTAATAAAAAAAAATAAAAAGTTCCTGCTTCCTCTAAGCATTTCCCATTGATACCAATTATCTCTCTGTTCAAGGCTAGTTAAACCCGTGTGTGGCTAGCAGCAAGGCCCATCGAGCTGTCTATCTTGCATGCAGTGATTTAGCGCTTATGTCTCTCAGCTGACTAGCGTCATTAGCTACAGTCGCACACATCCCCTCCCCCCCCACCACCCCGGCTCTCCCATACTGACAGCCCAATGGCTTGCTTTTCGAACAGAAGCCAGGACTATAGACTTCATCATTTGGATCTTCCATTCCTGGTTCCAGACCAAGAAGGCTGAAAGACGCCCAGCACAGCCCCACTCAGTTTTCCAAACCAGAGATGGCTTATTGATGTCCAAAGGTTCTGCGACTCACTTTCGCAGACCATCTCCAGAAGTGTCATCATCCTCAGTTTCCCCACCTCCAAAGCCACACCTGACTGTCACAGCCTTCCACACCTCATTTGGTCTCTGGCTCAGGACTGTGACTGTGTTCCCCTTTTTTAATGAACTGGGCTTTTCTTTCCTGCCGTGTTGTCTGCCTTATCGCCGTGAGTTTATTGAACGAGGAAAATGAGTAAACTCTGTTCCGTATATTAGTAGGAAATGCCACTTTGGTTGCTTTGGGAGTTTTCCTCCAGCTCAGTTTCCCAGCCAACACTGAAGTGTGCTTACAGGGCAATGACCCCACAAGGAAACCAAGACTCTTTTGAGCTCAGCAGTGAGGTCGACCTTGGCTGAACAAAAGGACTCCCTTGGTTTATGGTGGTCAAATCCTTCTGGGCCAAAGCTTGTGGAAATATTTACAGCGATTCACCGGATGAGGTGTCCACATCCTCTAAGGAATCCCTGACGAGCATGGGCATCTGTCTGTGCACCTGCAGCCTCAGGATCTCCCCCGTCATCTTATCTGTCCATCACAGACATGGCTAGAGGCATGTGTCACCTTGTTGTATAAAACACACAGGAGGAAACTGCGCTGAGGAAACACTTTCGTAACAATCCTCAAGCTACAGGATAGTTACTGTTCTCATGAGCCAATTCTCCGTGAGGAACAAATCTAGTAGATCTCATCTGGCTCTGACGGTGCACCTGAGCAAGCAGCCCAGAAGCTCATGTTGCACACAGAGTTGCGCCTCTCCCTGGCAATGGCCCCCATTGTGGAAAACATCTGCAGCGGAACAGGTTTGCCAAGACTTTTTTTTTTTTTTAATTTCACTTCCTGGTCTGTCTTGGAGATGATAGTCTTGGAGCTCTGCATGGGATGATCCAGCCGGAAGGGCTGGACCAATCACAGCAGGAGAATTACATGGACAGGCTGGGACTCTGGATGGAGGGGGCATGACCCTCCAAGCAATACCCTTCAGCCCAGGACAAAGCAGTCTTTGCTCTCCATGAACAGTCTATCCTCCAGCATTAGTGACCCAACACTCACTCTTACCCCTGAGGGTCCTCGCTGGGATCCTCCCGTCCAGACACCCCCACTACACTCACAGGGATGTTGGAGGCCTCAGGAGAAAGTGGCATTAAGTAAGTTTCATTTGCAATTGGTTCACAACTACTTTGTGCAGGCATCTAGATAGGTACAAATGAGTCTCATTATTTTCAAACTAAAGGGTGCTTCGTATAAAGCATGCAGAGAAAGCCTAAAAAATCCCAGACTCTCAACCAATAATCATGGCCCCAAAAAGCAATACCAAAGGACTCCCTTCTCTCCACTTTCTTTTCCAATTAAGTATTCAGGAAAAGCTCAGAAATATCACTTTTGAGAAGGGCTCAGGATGCAGGTTGGCAGCTGAAGAGAATAAAAGACAGCAGTAGGATTGACGGGCTCACAGCCCAAGGCTTCAGAAAGAAAGCTTCCTCTCACGCATCGCCTCGACGGAGATAGTTTCCCCTGCTGAATTTTGGCACTTTCTAGAAGATCATGTTAACTTGGAGAGATTTCAACAAGCAATCATGAATTTCTCTAAAATGAGCTTAGAAATCAGCAGCAAGCCAACGTGCCTTACAGAGACTTTGAACTGAGAAGGCAAAGTCTTAGCAATTCTTCGTGAAAGACCCTGACTCATAAACCAGAATTACAATTCACGCGTTTATATGTGGTAGTGGTACTTCCTTCCCCTTTTTGGTCACCAATTCATTCTTACTGTAAAAACCTCATCCAGTACAGAAATACTGAGGGCTGCGTGGAAGTCTCTGAACTTTTGAGTTTTGAGTTACCCCCACTAGGAAAAATACTGTTATAATTTGTGTACAAAGGCCATCTTTCTTCTCCTAATGTTTTTATGGTGAAATAATTGTAGACTCACAGGAAGATGCAAAAATAGCACAAGGAAGTCCTGTGAACGGATCCCCCAATGGTGATATTTTACATAACATTAGCGTATTATCAAAATTAGGAAATGGACAGTGTGTAATACAATTACCCAACGATAGGTACTAATCAGATTGTATCAGTGTGTGTGTGAGTGTGTGTGTGTGTGTGTGTGTCCATTTCATAGCTGTGTGTGTATAGTTCTGTGGAATGGCATTACATGTTCGGACTCATGGAGCCACCACAGGGAATGTTCTCCTTTGGCACATCTGCTCCCACACCCGAATCCCTAAAAGTCGCTCATCTGTTCTCTGTCTCAATATTGTTATTATTCTGAGAATGTTCTACAAATTGGACCATACAGTATCCATCCTTTCCGTATTGGTTTTGCTCCTCTGAGGGATGCCCTTGAGATCCATACAGGTGGTCGGGTGTGTCAATAGTTTGTTGCCTCATTACTGTGGAGTGGCGTTCCATTGTGTGGACGTGCCATGCTTTTTGTATCCATTCACCTGCTGAAAGACATTTGGGTTGTTTCCAGTTTGTCATTATGACAAATAAGGCTGTTATTACTACAACTAAACACAGGTCTTGAAGTGGATTTAAGTTTTCATTTCTCTAAAATAAATAGAGTGTGATTGCTGTGCCCTACGGTAAGCTTAGTTTACTATAATTTTATAAGAAATCTCAAAGTATAGGGGAACCTGGGTGGCTCAGTTGGTTAAGCAATCGACTTTGGTTCTGGTCACGATCTCACAGTTTATGGGTCTGAGCCCCACGTTGGGCTCTGCAATGACAGTACGGAGGCTGCTTGGGATTCTCTCTCCCTCTCCCTCTGCCCCTCCCCTGCTCACACTCTCTCTCTCAAAAATAAAAAAAAGTAAACATTAAAAAAAAAAGAAAAGACACCCCAAAGTATTCTTTAGTGTCGGCACAATTTGACATCCCTATTTAGCCATGCAAGGGAGATCTGGTTTCTCCACATCCCCCTCAGCATTTGGTACTTTTGTGTTGTGTTGGATTGGGTTCTGTTGTGTTTGTTGTGTCATGTTCTTTTCTTTTGCCATGTACCTAATGGCTCACCACGGTGAACATCTTGAATGTGCTCATTGCTATTTATTCATCTGTTTTGTCAAAGTGTCGCTGTAAGTTTGGGGTCACTTTTCTCATCAGATTGTTCGTTTCCTTACTGTTGAGTTCAGAGCATTCCTTCTCCATTCTGGATACGAGATCTTGTCTGATAATGGGACTTTCAGAGAGCTTCTCCTAGTGTGTCTGTCCTTTTTGTTTTCTTAACAGGGTGTCTCACAGAGCAAAAGTGTCTCATTTTGGTGTAGTCAGGCTTATATTTTTTCTTCCTCTATCGTTCATGTTCTGGGGAGCGTGTCTAAGAACTCTTCACCTGAACTCGGGTCACAGATTTTTCGCCTATGTTCTCTCGTGAAGGTTTTAGAGTGTTTCACTATAAGCCATCTTCAGGCGATTTTTAATTAAGTATGGAATTTTTTTTTTAGCCTACATTTGTCCAATTACTCCAGCACCATAACATTGCTTGTGAGCCTTTTTTAAAGTTTATTTATTTATTCTGAGAGAGAGGGAGAGAGCACAATCAGGGAAGGGGCAGAGAGAGAGAGGGAGAGAGAGAACCCCAAGCAGCTCTGCACTCGCAGCACAGACCCTGATGTGGGGCTTGATCCACGAACCGTGAGATTAGGACCTGAGCCGAAACAAAGAGTCAAACGCCTAACTGACCAAGCCACCTAGGCGCCACGCTTGTGAGCCTTTCTGAAATCGGTTGGCCGTGCCCCCTGGCTGTATTTGTAGTCTCTCCCCTCCGTTCCATTGACACATGTGCTCTGCTCTCTGCCAGGGTCACCCTGACTCAACTGCCTTAGCTAGAGAGTAAATTTGGCATTTGGGTAAGGAGATCCCTCCAACTTTGTTCTTCTTGCTTTCAAACCCACGTTTGCTAACCTAGTTACTCTGTCTTTCCATGCGTGGCACCAATAGTCCCTAGGAATAAGTAAATGAAATGCAGATGAGACACGTTATGCACAAACTAGCATGGCCCTAGTCACACAGATCAACGGTACCAAGTGTTGTTGACCAGGGGCAGGAATCACAGCCCTCCTACACTGCAGGCCGGAACGCAAGATGTTTCCACCTTAACAGGCTGGCAGCTTCCTAAAATGTTACCCACATAATATGAGCCCCTAATTCCACTTCTAGGTATCTATCCCAGAAAAATAAAAATACACATCGACACAAAGTCTTATGTGTGAATATTCACGATGGCAAACGTGGGAAAGAATCCAAATGTCCATCGCGTGGTGAATAGACGAACAAGCGTGGTAAATCCACGTAATAGACTATCGCCCACCAAGAGAGAAAGGCGTTGCCAATGATGCGTAATAGAACACAGACGAATCCCCAAAACATTCTGCTACGTGAGAGAAGCCACGCGCAAAAGGCCACGTATTGTATGATTCCACTCGTAGAAAATGCCCGGGAAAAGGCAAATCTACAGAGATAGAAAACAGACTAGTGGTTGTCCAAGTTGAGGTATATACAGCACACTTCCATAAAGGTCTCAAAAAGCCAACACTAACATTCCAAGCCAATAAGCACAACTGCATTTCCCTCCCCAATTTATTCAGTTCTGTGTAATTATTATTTGGGGGGGGGGGGGTCTCTCCCTCTCTCTCTGCTGGATCCGGGCTCAGCAGTCTGATTTTGGAAAGCATGTCTGTTGCTACCTGGAAATCCTGGCTGGTACCCTTTAAAATTTTTCTAAGCGAGTGAAGTTGGGACTCCTTTGCAGTCTTTTCTTTGAAGTACTAAGAGTTCAGTCCCTTCCCCAGGGGGCTTAAGCTGTCCTTTGTTTAAAATTCTAACTTGTAGCGAGAATTCCACAAATACTCAAATCCTAGCTTCAGGCTCGCCACAGAGGTCCAGGCAAGCATCAGAAGGAAGCAGAAACTTGATAACAAGATTGAATGGCTCTTATCAATTTATTATGCGAACCAATAATATCCTCACAGAAGACCGTAAAACTCCTTCCTAAGTACAGTACATACGATATAGAACTCTTTCACAGGGGGTTGATAAATATTTCTACTGTAATAAAAACATGCGGTACAAAGTTTAACCAAAATAGTATTTTCTCTATCATAGATAAAAGTAGGAGGCAGATCATTGAGAACTGTCTGTTATACCTGTTTATTTTCTCAGACTACTAAAGTTTGGACATACATATAGCACCACTTCTGCTCCCACAGATGTCTGTTCTACAGATACAATCAACTCTATAAAATACAAGAAAAATAAAAGTACATTAACTTACAATCGTGTCAAGTCATTAACACTTCAATATCTAATCATACGTGCCAATAATCTAAGTATCCTATAGTATCTACCAATTAACTCAGTGTAATGTCAGCACAGGGCTTATGGTTCCTGGGGATCTTGAAAATTGTAATCACACACAGTACAAAGCATAGTAGCTGTTGTCAAAGACACTGGTCAAACTTATCATTCAATTTAGTTGAATACAAACTGGCATTTTTTTATCATCTTAAAAGCTTATCTTGTAGCAATGTTCTCCTATTTGATCAGTAAGCCAATATGAGTAGTTAAAGAAGTTTGGATTAGCTAGTCTCTTCACAGGAAAACAAATCCAAGACTTTTAAAAAGTTAAGTGCATTACTGTATTATACCTAATATTGACAAAAGAAATATAGCTATTTTTTCCTTTGCATTAACCAAGATTATTAAACCAGTTAGTCTGTGAAAGTTTCATCTTAACTGTATGAATTAGGATTTTCAGATATAGAATTATTTCTGATCTAGAAGCATTTTTTAAGTCTAAAAACTTTAAAGAATGAGAAGTTTATTTTTCTTATTTTTTGTGAAATTTGGGAATATTAGATTTCTTTTTGTTTTTATTTTTTTTAATGTTTATTTATTTTTGAGAGAGAGAGAGTGCGAGAGGGGGAGGAACAGATAGAGAGGGAGACACAGAATCTGAAGCAGGCTCCAGGCTCCAAGCTGTCAGCACAGAGCCCAACGTGGGGCTCGAACTCACAAACCGGGAGATCATGACCTGAGCCAAAGTCAGACTCTTAACCAACTGAACCACCCATGCATCCCTAGATTTCTTTTTTTATGTTTATACATATATATAACATATAAAACATGTTAAACATATATATATAACATATATATAAGATATATATATTAAACATATATATATATAACATATTAAACATATATATGTGTGTGTATATATATATATGTGCGTGTGTGTGTGTATATATATACATATATATATATACACACACACACGCACATATATATATATTGTTTTGTTTTGTTTTGTTTTGAGAGAGAGAGAGAGAGTCAGGGGGAGGGACAGAGAGAGAATGTGACAGAATCCCAAGCAGACTCCACACTGTCAGAGCAAACCCCGAGCAGGGCTCGATCTCACAAACTGTAAGATCATGACCTGAGCCAATACCAAGTGTCAGATGCTTAACCAACTGTGCCACTCAGGAGCCCCAGAGAATATTAGAATTGTATAGACATTTATTTATCTCCACAAGTCAATAAGAACAGAGCTCCTGTGAAGTAGTAAATGATAATTTATTGATAGCCTCTTAGGTTATGAAAACACTTTGTGCTCACACAATGAGAGATAAAGGCCTTTCTTATATGCAGTGAGGGATGTCAGGGTTACACGAGAATGCCACAATGCTGTCTTACAGAATTTCAGTGGCTCCTTCTTTATGCACCCCCTTGATTACTGCAAATTCATATTAAATTCCTGCGTTTCAAAGAGGTTGATCTGGACGTACAGACGTATAGAGAACTTACAGGTGCACATTGTCAGCCCAGGGCAAAAGTCAACATAAGAAAATGAACACAAAAAAAATTGCCAGGTCAGATGCCCAGGACATGCTGTCTTTCTGAGTGAGTAGTTCTTCAGTAATTTTAGCTCACAGACATACACAGGCATTCAAACAAAAAAGAAAACAAACCAGCTTTCCCATCATTTCCTGCCTAACAGAAACTAACTCACCATCATCTGTCTGACCAAGATCACCAAATGGTCAGAGCATAAAACCAAGTTGCCAACCCTTGCCGTCTTTTGTGAGATACAATTTTTTGGCTGTGCAAAGTCAAAAGCAGAAATATAATAACATAAGGGAAAAAATTAGATATTCAGCAAAATTAAAATTCTATTCCATTTGGAATTTATTCTGGGAGTCCAAAGGGATATGCCTGGGCTTTTACCAGCATAAAGTTCAATGCTCCATCAACAGGTCAAGCGAATCCTCTTGAACATCTCAATAGGACCTCTAAAACTGGAAAATTGTCATTTTTAAAAGACAGAATTTTGATCACATATAAACATAAAAATATATCAAAACTGTGTTTCAGTTTCCTAATTAATGAGGAAACAAAATATTAAAGTCAGCTCAAAGAGCATTTGAGGAGATTAATAAGGACATTTTAACATAAGACGCTTGGGTAAGATACAAAGTGGGTTCCTATATTACAAGGTGATGGACAGCAATCTTTATGGTTAACCGTTCTGCTGGAATGCAATTATTTGCCTCTCTAACACACAAAAATCTATGCAATAAAGGAGCAGGAGAAATTAATTATGCCCACTCTTACTACAGGCTACATGAATATGCTTCCTGGAAAAGGAAATATGTAAGCTCATGGATGATCAAATTCATATTAAACAAAATATAAGGGGAAAAGGCATTCTGGTCAAAAAGATCTACATGAGAAAAGACCTAGGCATGAAATTCCTAGGATATTTGTTCACATGGAAAGGAGTGGGCAGGGAGGAAGTAAGTCAGTGAGCCTGATGAAATAGATTGAAAATTAAAAATGAAACAAAGTGGATTGCTTAAATGGACAGTGGAGATCTTTAAGCTTTGGAGTAGCTTAAGAGGGATGACACCAGACAGACGCATCATCACCCAAAATGGCAGAGTTGGAAATTCCAAAACTCTTTCCCTCCACCAAAGCTACGATTAAGCCGTCAAAAACTGTCAAGATCAACTGTTTTGGAACTCGGGGATTTAATACAAATTTGCAATAATCAAGGGGATGCATACAGAAGGAGCCGCTGGAATTCTGTAAGACAGCCTTGTGGCATTCTCGTGTAACCCTGACATCCCTCAATCCCCAGCTCAACAGTGGTCATGAAGATGCTGCCTGAATTCCTAGTGCAGATTTCTGATACCGCAGGGTGATACATGGATCCTGTTCTCAAAAAAAAGTGTCTTTTTTTTTAACCTATCTGGGGGGCCACCTGAGGGATCAGCTTGTGGTTTTGTCTTTATTTTGCCCACCTCAGAATCTCCTCAGGCTATGGTGGCCTCCCACGTGTTGTTTGTCAAAAGTATTTAAAAACAAACACAGTAGTAAAAGCCAGCTGGGCAAGAGATCACAGACACACAGCAGACAGACCAAAAAGCCAGGAAAGCAAAAGCCTGGAGAAATAGATACACGAGGGACAAGGGTTTGGAAAAACTCCCACTTATACTGGGGAATCTTAAAAGCCACCGATGCCCTGGGGCTGGATACATGGTCAGAAAAAAGCTGAGAAGACATTTTCACCTCTGGCTGACCTTTAACCTCTGTGCAAGCAGGAAGCAAAGACTAAAATTGAGTTGTAAATGCATAGACCAAGTGCTGAAGGAGTGTGTTAAAGACAGAGCCAAGCTGCAAAAACTGGAAACAGTATTTTTCTTCTGGATCTAGACATGCAAGGACATTTTTTGCCAAACATCTAAAGAACGGGGAGCCTGGGTGGCTCATTCGGTTAAGCGTCTGGCTTCTGACTTCACCTCAGGTCATGATCTCATGGTTCGTGGGTTCAAGCCCTGTGTCAGGCTCCATGCTGGCAGCTCAGAGCCTGGAGCCTGCTTGGGATTCTGTGTCTCCCTCTCTCTCTGCTCCTGCCCCACTCATGCTCTGTCTCTCTCTCTCTGTGTCTCTCAAAAATAAATAAACATTACAAAAAAAAACTAAATTACCACTAAGTGAACAGAACAGACCCTTCACTGCCATACAGGACACAGAATACAGTCTTTATCAAAGAATTTATAAAAGCCACTAAACAAGCAAACAACAACCCATAACAAACAGCAACAAATCCCCACAAAAAATGCTAATTTCTTGAGCTACCATATTATAATGTTCAAAATGTTCAATTTTCAATAAAAATATGATGTATGTGAAGAAGCAAGAAAGCACTGCCCACAGGAAAAAAATAAACAGAACCTGTCCGTGAGGAAGCCCAAGTAATGGATTTACTAGACGAGAACTTTGAAGCAACTATCTTCAATATGTTCAAAGAGTCAAAGGAACCATAGACACAGAACTAAAGAAAATGAGGAAGATTGGGGTGCCTGCGTGGCTCAGTAGGTTAAGCGTCCAACTTCAGCTCAGGTCACGATCTCATGGTTTGTGAGTTCAAGCCCCATGTTGGGTTCTGTGCTGACAGCTCATCACTTGGAGCCTATTTCAGATTCTCTGTCTCCCTCTCTTTGCCCCTCCCCTGCGCTCTCTCTCTCCAAAATAAATAAACATTAAAAAATTTAAAATATAAAGTCTGTATCAAAAAAATTTAAAAAGAAGAAAAATGTCAGCCAAGAATTCTAAATACAGTGAAAATATTCTTCATAAATTAAGGTGAAATTAAAATATCCATGGATAAAGAAAAGCTGAAGAAATCCTTTTCTACAAGAAATACTGAAGAAAGCCCCTCATGATGAAACATAAGAACATTAGACAATAACTCAACTCCCTATGAAGAAATCCAACTACTTTGTCTCCATCTCTCTCTGCCCCTCCCCCACTCATGCTTTCTCTCTCTCTCTCTCTCTCTCTCTCTCTCTTTCTCAAAAATAAATAAACATTAAAAAAATAAATAAAAATACAGTAAATTAAATAAGGGCTTGAAAGAGTACACTAGGGGAAAAATAAGAATAAAAGAAGGCAGTAATGGTGTATTTGAGGAGGAAAGACAAAAGAAGTCATGTAGAAAACAAGTAAAAGAATGGCAGAAGGATGTCCTTCCTTACCAGCATTTGCATTAAATGTAAATGGATTAAATTCCCCAATTAAAAGGTAGAGACTAGCAGAATGAATTATTAAAACTAGTATCCAACTATACATTCTCTACAGGAGATTTCAGAGATACAAATAGGTTAAAAGTAAAAGGATGGGTAAAGATATTCCACGTAAGCAGTAACTGAAAGAGATATGAGGTAGTAAACTAGTATCAGACAAAATAGATTCTTGTCAAAAATTGCTACAGAGAAGGACATTATATACTGGTAAAATGTTCAGTCCATCAAGAATATAAGACAATTATAAACATATAAGCACTTAACAACAGAGCCCCAAAATATATGGAACAGAAATTGACAGAATTAAAGGCAGAAATGGACTGTTCTATAAGAATAATTGTATACCTTAATATCCCACTTTCAGTAATGGAAAGATCCAAAGTGCTCTATCTCCAACTTTCAGTGGATGCAAGGTATGTACTTTTGTGTTAATCTCATATAATTTGGGGTTTGTTTCTTTGTCATAATAAGTCTAACGCATCCTAACAATGTGGGAATTAATACAGAGGATATAAAATAGTTGGGTGAAATGGATATAGCTGTCTTAGAAAGCAACTCTAGGTTAATAGAGGGCTACTCATGTATATATATATATATATATATATATATATATATATATATATAATCGACTGTACTATTGTTGATATCCCTGTGCTTCCAGGGATAGCTACACAAACACATTGAATAATTTGATATTCATCCCTCTTCAGAGGAACCTAGAATGTTTGAGCAGGTAGGTTCCTGAAAACCAGAAACCTCACCTTGTTTTTACATCAAAAGAGATGATAGCTTAACGTCACCATAAAGGATAAAAAATTAAAATCTATTTTTTCCTATCTCAAATACAACTTGAACTACCCATGCAATCTCAATTCCCAGGTGTTTCCATACTTTCCCTCAAGTTTGAAACATGAGCAACAGATAATGATAATATCCAAACCAGACTTTTCCCGCTTCTTAAAGTTCCATCTAACTGCTCACCTCACTGTCTTCTTGCCTGCCTGGAATTGGAGGGGTCACTGTATCAAAGCATGCTAATGACACCTACAAATAGCCTGGGACCATGTCTGGTTCTGTAGAAATGACAATCAACCTGACTCTCTCTCTCTCTGTCTCTCTCTATCTCGTCGCATCTAATCATACACACATTATACACAAAACCACCGGTTGGAAGCAACAACGTCAAGTACTGACTGTCCTCTCTCATTAGAACACGGGCCTCTGAGTTTCTTCTCCCCATATTCTAAGTGCTAAATTCAAGAAGGAAGGAAACTATGTAGCCCAGTTTGAAAATAAATCTTCAGAGCGGTCCACAGAAAGAAGACAGGTCATTTCAGTCACACAAGGTGTCTTTAACAGATATCATTTTGTTTAAAAGTAGTATGTCTGCTTTTAAATGACACTTTTTTGAGTATTTTTGGTTTTATTGTTTAGAACCCTATAAACAGAAAGATCAAGTCACATGACAGAGACAGAAGGAAATAACTCAAATACGAAACACTACAGGAAATGTAGAAGTTGGAAATTTAAATTCTCTTCAGTGGCAACAATCATTTCTAGTCATGCACTTACATCTTACTATTCTGTTTTTCCATGCCTTAAAATGAAGAGATGTTACTCTCATATTCTTGAAATGGGCTGGCTGTGAATCAGCATGCCAATTTCAGTTTTTTTAAGTGTTCAAAATCTTGTGTGATTTCATAAATTGAGCTTTCCTGGTCAAGGGTGGGAAAGCTGTTCAGAGGTCAGGACGAACCAGGAAGATGAAATTTAAAATGATGGCCAGGAAGGAAGAAGAATTTCCCTCTGAGGACTTTGGGTCTTTGGTTTTGGCCTGGAGTTTTTGCATTCTTTCCCTCAGTAGAAAAATAAGGAGAAGGAAAATCATGGATTCTTACTGGATACCATTTGAGCCTGGAATACCTTTTTTTAAATTTTTTAAATGTTTTTATTTAGTTTTGAGAGAGAGAAAGAGAGACAGAGAGGGTGAGGAGCAGAGAAAGAGGGAGTCAGAGAATCAGCACAGAGCCCAGTGTGGGGCTTGAACTCACGGACTGCGGGATCATGACCTGAGCCGAAATGTTTTTATTTACATTTAAGGGAGAGAGAGAGAGAGCGAGAGGGGCAGAAAGAGAGAAAGGCCGAGAAGGAATACCGTTTCAGAGAGCCTTTAAACATGATGGATCCATCGACAGAGTTCAGATGATTTCAAATCACAGGCTCTACATTTCTGTGCATGCCTCAACCCTTCCACTGGACTGGACCTTCACCAACAAGTCCACTGCAGTTTTCCTTCGGGTTAATGTCTCTCACTCACAAAGCGGGAGTGCAGTTCAGCTGGGACCCAGCACCCATCCGACTGCAGGTGCACAAAGTCACTCTGGGAAATGCTCTACTTCTCAGGTCATCAGCAGCAATTTCCACTAGGTGACTAAACATTAATCTAGATTCTTCTGGTCTTTCTGAGAGCTGCCTCTTCTTTTTTTTATACAATAGCCTTAGTGTGTAATTATAAGCACTGCATCATGACAGGAAGCAGAAAACTACTGAAGAAAGACCACAGAAAACCAAAAGTCCCAAGAGGAAATCCTTCTCCCTTCCTGGCCACCATTTTTTTTTTAATTTTTTAAAATGTTTTTATTTATTTTTGAGACAGAGACAGAGCATGAGCAGGGTAGGGTCAGAGAGAGAAAGAGACACAGAATCGGAAGCAGGCTCCAAGCTCTGAGCTGTCAGCACAGAGCCCAACGCGGGGCTCGAACTAATGGAGTGTGAGATCATGACCTGAGCTGAAGTCGGATACTCAATGGACTGAGCCAGCCAGGCGCCCCTCCTGGCCACCATTTTTATTTATTTTTTTTAAATTTTTTTTAATGTTTTTATTTATTTTTGAAACAGAGACAGACAGAGCATGAGCAGGGGAGGGGCAGAGAGAGAGGGAGACACAGAATCTCAAGCAAGCTCCAGGCTCTGAGCTGTCAGCACAGAGCCTGACATGGGGCTCGAACTCACAGACTGTGAGATCATGACCTGAGCTGAAGTCAGATGCTTAACTGACTGAGCCACCCAGGCGTCCCCTGGCCACCATTTTTAATCTCAGCTTCCTACTTCATGCTGACCTCCAAATACCATTCCTACCTTTGAACATAAGAGCTCATTGATCATTCCTTTATCACCCAGTATTTTTACCTTTCTAGTTGGCTCTAACTTTGTCTGATCAGTGGAACTTAAGCCCTTTATTTTAACAGTGAGGTGAAGCCATATTTTAGTGATTACCAGTCATGGGCCAGACATTGTGCTATGACTGGTCATACATGGGAGCCTCACAAGAATCTTTTATAGGAGGAATCATGATCTTCATTTTATAGGTGAAAAAGTAAAGGTTCATAGAGATTAGCAACCTGCCTAAGGTCATATGACACAATTAAAATCTAAATCTAGGGGTCTCAGACCCTAGATTACAAATTGTTCCCATAAAACTATTGCCACCCAGGCAGGTTAAAAACAAAAACAAAACAAAACAGTTCTTAATACCAGAACTATAATTTATTAAACTTATTTTGCTTAAATATTTAATAAATTTATTTTTATGACCCAGAACAGACTCTCATAAGATATTACGTGTTCACAGTATAAAGTGCAAAATAAACAAAATTATGTGCAAAATAATAATAAACCTACTTCTCACTCCTCATTATCAGCCACCCATTTGACCTTGAGGTCAACACAAAGCCTTTTCTTTGAGATGTTTATGAACAGGCAATACCAAAAAAATTGCTCACAAACACAACTTAGTTACCACATTTTCAAGGAAGCAAAAGCAAGAGGGTAGAGGGTTTCACTATCTGGTCCCTGGACTGGTCATCCTTTCTCTCCATCTCTCTGTCTCTGTCTCTCTATCTCTCTCCCTCTCCCTCTCTATGCCTTGGCTGCTACTCCTCCCTAGTCCATGTGTCTAGTGAAATCTGCATATGGGTCATGACAAGGGATTAGAACCAATTCATAAAAAGAAACAATCAACAAAGTGAAAAATCAACCTATGGGATGGAAAAAAAATATTTGCAAACCATATATCTGATAGGCATTAGTACCCAATGTATAACCTCATACAACTCAATGGCAAAAAAAAAATCCAATTTCAACAACATACAAAAGACCTGAACAGACATTTCTCCAAAGAAGATGTATGAAAGGTCAACAGGCACCTGAAAAGATACTCAATATCACTAGTCATTAGGAAGATGCAAATCAAAACCACAACGAGATATCACCTTCCACCTGTAAGAATGGCTGTCTTCAAAAAGACAAGAGCTAACAAATGCCGGCCAGGATGTGGATGAAAGGAGACCCTCGTGCACTGTTGGTGGGACTGTAAACTGGTGCAGCCACTGTGGAAAAGAGTAGGGAGGTTTCTCAAAAATTAAAAATAGAACTACCATATGACCCAGCAATTTCACTTCTGGGAATATAACCAAAGGAAACAAAAATATGAATTTGAAAAGATGTCCGCACCCCCATGTTCACAATACCATTATTTACTCTAATCGAGCGATGGAAGCAATCTAAGTGTCCATCGACAGATGAATGGAAAAAGAAGTAATGGTATATATATATACAATGGAGTATCATTCAGCCATAAAAAGTAAAGAAATCCTATCATTTGCAACAACGTAGACGGACCTTGAGGCCATTAGACGGACCTTGTGGCCATTATGCGAAGTGAAATAAGTCAGACAAGTCAAATACTGTATGATCTCACTTATATGTGGAATCTAAAAAAAAAATCAAACTCCTAGAAAAAGGAATCATATGTGTGGTTACCAGAAGTAAGGGGTGGGGGTGGGGGAATAGGAGAATAGTGGTTGAAAGATAGAAACATCCAGTTGTAAGTAAGTACCAGGGATGCAATGTCCAGCATGATAACTATAACTAATGCAACTGTACAATATATATGAAAGTGGCTAAGAGAGAAAACCCTAAGAATTCTCATCAAAAGGAAAAAATCGCGTTTTTCTTTTCCTCTTTTCTCCTTTTATTGTATTTATATCAGATGATGGTTGGAAGTTGATAACTAAACTTACAGCAGTAATCATTTCACAACATATATAGAAGTCAAATCATTATGCTATATTTCTATACTTTATACAGTGATCTATATCAACTATTATCTCCATAAAACTGGGGGGAAGGGAGGTTAAAAAAAGAACCACTTTATGGTCATTATGTGGCTCTCTGGAGCCAGCCAAGCATCCTTCTGGGAGATGCCGAGATCCGGTGTTCCAGCCCACTTAGGAAGGTTTAGGTCATATACTGCGGCTCCTAGGCTCCTCGAATGCACCATACATTCTATTGGCCCACAGGTGCATCAGCCACATTCTTCTTGATTCCATCCAAAGTCAGGTAACTCCTTGCATAACTTAAAATATAACCTGTTGAAGGCTTAGACAATTTTTTAGCAATACATTCCAGAACGTGTCTGTACTTTCCAAAGCACATTTACTACAACGCATCAACAACTTTGAGGTGCCCAGTTTTAACAGAAAAACATTATGCTTATCAGCAAGGTGACATTTCAGTGGGAAATCCAGTTATAAACACAACAAGCACATTTATATATACATGTTAAAAAGGAGAGTGAGAGAGCACTTAACAAGCATCAATTCACACATAACACAAACACCCTAGGACATCTCATCCTTCAATCTCACTATATCATCTTTTGATGAAGACTATTGCTTGGTAAATCCAGTGTTAGACTGTATGGCTTTGTCAAGAAAGCTCTGAAGGATGGATGATGGCCTCAAATATACATCTTTAACTGATGAGCAGATAGGCAAGTTGTGAAATGTCCATACAGTGGAATAGTTTTCATCAATGCAAAGGATGGGATACCGGTACATGCTACATTACGTCTGGATCTTGAAAATACCACTCTAAGTGAAAAAGCCAGTGTCAGGAATTATCATATTGTGTGATCCCATTTCTATTAAATTCCACAATAGACAAATGCAGAGAAACAGAAGGTATAGTGATGTTTGCAGAGGACTGAGGGGGAGGGTGCAGGGTGAGCCAGGGAGCATGGAGGATGGGTGCTAAGAGATACCGGGTTCTTTGGGGAATGATGGCAACGTTTTAAAATGAGACTATGGGCCAGGGGTGCCTGAGTGGCCGGTTGAGTGTCCGACTTCAGCTCAGGTCAAGATCTCATGGTTCGTGAGTTCAAGCCCCACGTGGGGCTTTGCGCTAATAGTGTGGAGCCTGCTTCGGATTCTCTGTCTCCCTCTCTCTCTGCCCCTTCCATGTTGATGCATTCTCTCTCTCTCTCTCTCTCAAAAATAAATAAACATCAATCAACCAATAAAATGAAACTACAGGGGAGGGCTTCATGTTGCAATTATACTTACAACCATTTAATCATCCACTCTAAGTGGGTAAATTACATATATAGATTACATCTCAAGAAATATGTTAAAATTCATCTTTAATAGTAGGGTGTCATGATCATGTCTGGTAGATCAATTTTCCTTTCAATCTAGATTTGCTAATGATAACTATGGACTATACCCCGGCACAAGTTTTCCATCTGTAGGTTGAAAAAGAGTTATCTCTCCTTGCTTATTATTATTAATAATGTTGCTGTGGCATCTACTAGGATCATCTCTTTGATTAACTCAACAATATCACAGTGAGTCCAATTGGCCCAGTCTTTCCAATAATCCAAATCAAAAGGTGATGTATCTCCAAACATGACACCTGGTCTATACCTTAGCAGTGAGTGTTCATCATTAAATCTGCCTATTTAGTATCTTCCACTGTCTTGATGGTTTCCACCATTTGGTGACTTTAGAATGCTTATTTCATTATATAAATGTTCCCTTACATGGTATAAGTGAGGAAGAAGCTGTTTCTTACAGTTACTTCCTCACAAGAGTTAATTGCCCCCCCTTTTTTCGTAGTCATTACTTGATGCATATTCCAACACCCCACATTAAATTCTTTGGTTTTTGGTTTTCTTCTAGAGAGGTAATCCCTTCACAATTTTTGAGCCTATTTCTGTCGTGGTTACAAGACATACATGGCTGAAATCATACACGGGAATTATTTCTCACTGGGTACATCCATAAACTGTTTTCCCAAATTCAATTACTTATGGAGTAGGGTCAACCTTCTATTATCCAGGACATGGGTGCCAGGAGTGACTAGTTAACGACAGGTCCACTAGGAAAGCCACGTGATCATTGTTGCTTCTCCAGAGATGACCTCTAATTTATCTGACAATTTGTCTTAGCATCACAGCCACATTTCCCTATTCTTTTTATTCTTGTCCATGTGTGAACTCCTGCACTTGGGTTATATATTTCATTTTATTTCATTTTGTGCAGCCATAGCTTTATTGGATCCGCTGGCTGATAATATCGCGTCTTCATACAACATGCCTTTTCCATGAAGACATGATTGCTTCACGTGGTGCATTGCTCTGGTGAATCTACATCTCTAAGGTCATTCTAACCATCTTCTGGCTTGATGCCTTCTATGTTAGTGGACACTTTAGTTAACTTTGTCCTCACTTGCCATTGAACACCACTTGCGCTTACTTCCTCCTTTTCTGTGTCATATATTTTAAGTTGTTGACAGTCCAGCCTTGATACCTGGCTTTCTGAAGGGCAATTGAACTCTACCTCTGTTCCTGAACACTCAGTTGGATCCCTCTCTCTCTCTCTTTCTCCCTGATTGATACCCTTCAGCATTGTGTCTCCCAAAGGCTATTGTTACAGTGACATTTAGCCTTCTTTCTGATCCAAATGCTGTAGGATCAAAGGACCCACCTTTTGAAGAAATAGTATTTATGTGGGTTTTAAAATTATGCCATATATTATTTAGGCCAATGCCTAATTTTTAAAGTTTCTCTCTTGATGGAAGGATTCCTCTTTTAAGGAGGCAAGTGGGGAAGTCAGATCAATACTCTTACAGGTTTCTGGGGCGCCTGGCTGGCTCAGTCGGTTGAGCATCCGACTCTTGGTTTTGGCTCAGGTCACCATCTTGTGGTTCATGGGTTTGAGCCCCACCTTGGGCTCTGCACTGACAGTGCAAAGCCTGCTTGGAATTCTCTCTCTCCCTATCTCTCAGCCCCTCCCCTGCTCATGATCTCTGTCTCTCTCTCAAAAGACATTTTTAAAAATTTAAAATTTAAAAAAAAAATACTCCTACAGGTCTCCGACCATCTAGAGCCAATGTTACATTGCACCGTTTTATTTTGTAGGCAAGCAGTATTTCGGATGAATGTGATGATGGGCAATATTTTGGCCCCCATTATATTCTATAGACTTGACCTATTTCTTCCACTTCCAAGCAAAACCTCTCACAAGCTATCTTCAGACTCTACATTGTGTGTGTGTGTGTGTGTGTGTGTGTGAGAGAGAGAGAGAGACAGAGACAGAGAGTTTCAGAGCTTTACTTGGTACCACCAGGGAAAAATAGGTATTTGGGAGTCTAACTTCTAACATATATAAATAGACAGATACATTTCCTGATACTGATGTTTTCAAGTATATACGTCATCCATTCTTCTAGATCAGTCTTATCTACAACTTTTCAGCCAAAGGGTGTAAGACTCATATGCAAATATGGACCACATTAAGTTTGCCAGACTCTAGACTAGAATCCTACATTCTGTCCACCTAGAATTTTTATTCCACTCCCACAACTTCGGCAGCCTAGGAGGCCTAGTTATTTGTCAGTCATGGAACCCCTGAATCCTACAGTTACCTCCTTCCAGAGTCTCTGGTAATCTGAGTTTGCTTGGTCAGCACATTTTCTGATGGACTTTTGGGGAGTAGATTTCAGGCTTGGGGAGAGTCTGTTTCCGGAGCTCTGCGAGGTTCTCTCTTCTCTGCCATCTTATTTGTCTTTACAAAATCTGTTTTGATAGGGTTCATTTGCTGAAATGTTTGAACTTACTGCAGAATATTCAGTGACATTCTTTTTCCCAAGGCACAGTTCCTGACAAATAGTTTTCTGTATGTGTTTGTCCTATTTTTTTTTTTGTCATTGTTTTGGTTTTTTTTGCAGGGTTTTTTTTTTTTGCCTATTTTTTAATCATCATAATATCAGTTCTGTGCTCTCAATTCTTTTTCGTTTTAGGTGTAATTCATACAATATAAAATCAGTCATTTTAAAGCATGCAATTGGGTGGCATTAGCACATTCGCAATATTGTGCAACCGCTAACTCTCTCTAGATCAGGACCATCTTCGTCACCCTCCAAGGAGACTTCGTTCCCTGTCAATCCCCATTGACAGATGAACGGATCCACAAAGTGTGGTTTATGCGTGTGATGAGGTATTCTTTGGCCACCAAAGGGAAAGAAGTACTAATAACATAACGGCATGGATGAAACTCTTGATTGTTCTTTGATCACTATTCACACAGAAATAGGAGGTCTTCTGGGGCGCCTGGGTGGCTCAGTCGGTTAGGTGTTTGACTTCAGCTCAGGTCATGATCTCTCGGTCCATGAGTTCGAGCCCCGCGTCGGGCTCTGTGCTGACAGCTCGGAGCCTGGAGCCTGCTTCCGATTCTGTGTCTCCCTCTCTCTCTGCCCCTTCCCCCATCACGCTCGCTCACTCTCTCGCTCTGTCAAAAATAAATAAAACACTTAAAACTTTTTTGCTTAAATATAAAAAAATAAAAAAGAAAGAAATAGGAGGTCTTCTGGGATCCAGTATTTGCAGAACTTTTGTGTGAAAGAGGGAACAGGCCATGTTCTAACTAGCAGGAGTTCTTGCCCACCCAAGGACATGGTGTGCTCATCCCCAACCAGGCATGAAGCACCAAGATGGGGACCTTCTCCTGCCCTGGCCGCCCCTGCTTCCGGGCAAGGCAGGCTCTGTGACTTTGTCCTGCCTTCTCCAGAATCTATGGCTGCAGTCGTCAGCACTTCCAACAGTCCTGCCAGAACTCTAGTCTAGATGCCAGCCCTTCCTCATACACGTATCAAGATCAGGGCTGATCCTACCATTCTCGTTCTTGTTTTTGATTCATGCTCAAAAGGCAAAGGAGGCAGCACCATTTTTACTCGGCCATTTTTCTGAGAATAGCTGCGTAGCATGTAGAAAGTGCTTTCACTGAATAATCACCTTCTGTCTGGATGACGCCTTCATGTGGCTGAGATATTACCTCCAAGGTTAGAAGTTGCCCGGCATCATGGAGGCCGTAAATGCCAGCAACTTGACTGGAACCAGGCTCTACTGCCTCAAGTTTTCTCTTCAACATTCTGCTATGCAATTTGGAACACTTGGAGAAAACTAAGACACCTGCACCTAATTTCTTCCTATCTCAAAGAGGACTACCAAGTTATGGGGAGCATTTGATGAAATAACATGTGTCTGATACGAAGCACACGGGCACATGTTGGTCAAATGCCGGGTTGAGTGGCCCTGACATGAATTTATGAGCTGGTATCCTCATCACCGGCAAATGTGTGACTTCCAAGTCACTGGGAGAGAGATCATCCCAAGACAAGGCCCAGTTAGGACAGCACATCTCACCTGCTCTGAGGAGCACAGAAGAGAACTGTGTCACTAAGTGCATCACAGAAGGTCTGGTGTGTGTGTGTGTGTGTGTGTGTGTGTGTGTGTGTGTGTAGATTCGCACACGTGCCAAGTGGTTAATTAAGATGAAGACATCATCTGTGCCAGCCTGAGGGGGAACATTCCATGGCCACCACTCACTGCCTGTGTCACTTCTGGGTGAGAAAAACCACAGTTTTCTCCCTGACAATTAAGGATAATAACGGTCTTAACTCATAGGCCATTATAAGTATTTTCTTTTATGTTTTAAAAAATTTTATTAATGGGGCGCCTGGGTGGCTCAGTCGGTTGCGTGTCCGACTTTGGCTCAGGTCATGATCCCACGGTTCGTGGGTTCGAGCCCCGCATCGGGCTCTGTGCTGACGGCTCGGAGCCTGGAGCCTGCTTCCGATTCTGTGTCTCCCTCTCTCTCTGCCCCTCCCCTGCTCATACTCTATCTCTCTCTGGCTCTCAAAAATAAATAAATGTAAAAAAAAAATTTTTTTTTTAATTTTATTAATCTTTATTTTTGAGAGACAGAGAGGGACAGTGTGTGAGTGGGGGAGGGGCAGAGAGAGAGGGAGACACAGTCTGAAGCAGGCTCCGGGCTCTGAGCTGTCAGCACAGAGCCCCATGCAGGGCTCAAACCCATGAACTGCAAGTTCATGACCCAGCCGAAGTCAGACACTTAACCAACTGAGCCACCTGGGCACCGCTCTTCCAGTATTTTTTAAGTTTTTATTTATT
Source organism: Lynx canadensis (assembly GCF_007474595.2). Classification (NCBI taxonomy): domain Eukaryota; kingdom Metazoa; phylum Chordata; class Mammalia; order Carnivora; family Felidae; genus Lynx; species Lynx canadensis. The sequence continues at coordinate 64,071,075 of NC_044304.2, forward strand.
TATTTGAGAGAGGGAGAGAGAACGAGCAAAGGAGGGGCAGAGAGAGGGGGACAGAGGATACGAAAAGGCTCTGTGCTGACAGCAGAGAGCCCAACGTGGGGCTTGAAGTCATGAACCGTGAGATCACATCCTGAGCCCAAGTCAGACGGTTAACCGACTGAGCCACCCAGGTGGTTATGAGTTCTAAATGAGCCCTGACGTATCCAATGTTTATGCCACACCCAGCATGGTCTCTGCAAGGGAAATGTTTGCTAGGGTACCACTGTGACCCCACACAGGCAGCCAGTTGAGCTTTCTAGATAGGAGAGAAGGTTCTGGCAGCTTAGGAGACATCCTCCTTATCCCCAGGAAGAGACATCTCCCATTCTCCTCACACAGTTTGGCCTTCTGGTTTCAAAGCCAGTCTCTGGGGACTTTACTCAGCATCTGTTTTGCTTCCGCCATCTGATCGACTCTGGTTGCCTTTAAAACAAAATTGTTGAAACAGCAAAGCTGAGAACCAGAATCCAGATCATGGGGATGCTATAAACGGCACAGCCTAAGAAGACAGCTGGCCTCCTTGGATGACACTGGTTCTCCCACGTGACCCACATTCTAGCGGAAGGAAAGTGTGTACAAAGCACATGATTCACAACAATTTGACGATGCGCCTGTGTTCTCTGTGATCTAACTCCTCTGGAACGATGGACGCTTTCTTCCTTTTGCCTCAGCCCAAATACTGACTTACTGAAACACCGTAACAACACTCCATTACTCAGAGGAAGTGCTTTACATTTGCAAATCATTCTGGGAAGCCAAATGAATGGGCATTTCTAAGCTACAAATGTTCCCCCCCTCTTTCCTTTAAGGATGCTTACCAACCTAAAGAGCAGAACAGATCCAAATGGTTACTCATCACCCCAAATAAACCAGCATAATATAGAATTCTCCCATTCAGAAAAATCACTCACCCCTCTGCAACTTGTGCTAAACCCAACATAAGCACCTTAAAGATGCGAACTGCGGCATCTGAAAGCTGACAACAGGGGTTTGAGGTTCCTTGCCATGATGCAGGTGCCCACAGGAGAGATGCAATGTATTCTGCCTAGCAACACAGGCATAGGTGAATGTCACCATGGTCCATTAGTGAGGCGGGGAAAGGGGGCCTTACCTTCTTCTGAAATCAGCTCCTGGACATGTACAGTGGGCCAGCCATTCAAGTGATACAACAGGGGCACCTGGGTGGCTCAGTTGGTTGAGCGTCCCACTCCGGCTCGGGTCACGATCTCACAGTTTGTGAGTTCGAGTCCCACATCCGGCTGGCTGCTGTCAGTGCAGAGCCCGCTTTGGATCCTCTGCCTCCCTCTCTCTCTGCCCCTCCCCCACTTGCTCGCACGCTCTCTCTCTCTCAAAAATAAGTAAACATTAACAAAGAAAGAAAAGCACAACATAGGGAATATATTCAAATGTTGTGGTAACTTCATACGGTGACAGATGGTAACCGCACTTACGGCCATCTGTGCATTATGTATAGAATTGTCCAATCGCTCTGTTGTATTCCTGAAATTAACATAACATTATGTGTTAACTATACTTCAATAAAAAAGTACCACTGGGGTAATATAGTAATAAATAATACTAAAAAAGGGATCAGAAACAAGGAAGGAGATCAAAGAGGTCGCGAGGGAGGACCAGGGAAAATAAAATGCACTGGTGATTATGGCAAACATTGCTGGTGTTTCTAATGTGCTGTATGTATCTGCGTGCCAAGCTAACCGAAAAGCACCGGGGTGATATGGTTAAAATAACTGTGGCTTGAAAATCAGAACATAAGAGAACAATCAGAACATAAGAAGACTTTTCACTCCTGAGTGTGTTAGGTTTTTTCCCTAATTTTTAGCTGTTGGGGGGGAGTGTTTTAGTAGAAAGATTCTACACAGAGCACAGAGGCTCTCTGATACAAGCAAGACACTCAGCCTCGGTTACTGGGGGTTGTCTTGATTCCCTTCTCCAGACATGAGCCTACTGGACCACAGTACATGTCCATGAGCTGATTTCAGAAGGGGGTAGCACTCCTCCTACAGAGTAGAGATCCACGGGCCTTACAGATTTCCCTTTCTGTACAAATAAATTATCTCCGGGAACCCTTACGGGCCATCCCTGTAGCATGAGACACATCCCTCACTCGGGAAGTCCTGAGACGGCCATCCGTCAGCAGGGACACACTTCCCTCCAGACCAGTAGTCAGCATACAAAGGCCAAGGCTTGTTTTTATGAATAAAGATTTAATAGACTGGCCAATCACGTCGGTACTGTCTGTGGCTACATTCCCACCACACCGGCAGAGATGAGTAGTTTCAACAGAGAGCGGAAGATCTCCAAAACCTAAAATACGAGTTTCCCTGGGCTTCATATAGAGAAATGGCTGACTGTCGCTTAAGACCTTGAGCTGGAAGGCTTTCTGATAATGTCACTATCTGTCTTTCTCATGGGGTGTTCTTCTCTGTTCAGTATTATGATTTTTTTCTCTGAAATTGATTGAGATGGGTAATAGTGAATTTATTAGGTTTTTTTTTTTTTTTTTTTTTTTTTTGCAGAAGAGGATTGATCCCTAATAGAAAATAGTTCTTGGGGCATCTAGGTGGCTCAGTCAGTTAAGCATCTGACTCTTGATTTGGACTCAGGTCATGATCTCACTGTTGTGAGATCGAGCCCTGCATTGGGCTCTGCACTGAGCTTGGAGCCTGCTTAAGTTTCTCTCTCTCTCTCTCTCTCTCTCTCTCTCTCTCTCTTCCCCCGCTCCCCTCCTCTGCTAGGATGTTCTCTGTCTCTCGTGCTATTGAAAACAGTTCTTTACATGTTAATATTAAGCAAAACGCAGTTCAATCACAAAGTCATCTATAAGAACCATCAGAGCCCACGGCAGCATATATCATATCAGGCACCTAAATCAATTTCATAATTTAAAGACTTTTCTTAATATAACATTAAAAAAATTCTTATAAATGTCAAAGGGAATTAATAATATGAAGACTTCTTTTACCTAGTCCTTCCCTTTGAAGCCAATGTTACTCTGGGGGAGAACCACCACATGAGATCACCCAGGCCATGCTACTGAGAGGGAGCTATACACAGTCTACAGTGTAAATAGAGCCCTCTAAAGTTTTTTTCAGTACCCAATCTACACAACTGTACATGGCAGACCCATGAATTTCTGGGGCAAATTCACAAAGAGTCTGAGCTAAATCAGGATCAGACTGTCAAATCAGACTCACACACATTACAGATCTTTTCCAGCAACAAAGTTTATCCATAATTTCAAGGGTGCAAGTAAGCACAAGGCCAGTGAAGCCGAGATGGGTCTGACCCTGTCTCCTTGAATCTCTTCTCACCACACTGGGCACATCCTGACCCATTTTAGCAGACGAGGTCTCTAAATAACGTATGAGGCTACATGCTACAGGAAAGCATGATTGGGGCATGAAACATCTTGAATTTATACTTAACTTATTTACAGCTAATTGTTTGGTTTACATGACATTCTCTGTGCTGTCGTGCCTTGTAAATCCGTCGTCCCAGGTGTGCCTATCATGAGCCATCGTGAACAAGTAAATACATTTGGCTTGAAGTTCCCATTGATAGGGACTGTCTCCTCTCCCCCAGCAGACACTATTATTTCGTTCACCAGTAAAGCAGTAACAGGGAGATTTGATGGAGTCACTTTCTCTTTTTTCTTGAAGCAGCTCCACTTCCCAGAATGCTTACTGGGTAGCCCGAGAGAAAGCAGCCGGGTCGAATCTCCATGCACGGCAAGCACAGCAGGCTTTCATCTGGAATTAGATAGAATTGGCTCCAAGAGACTTCCATCCCCCTCAACCAGAGAATCTGTGAGGATGTTCTCTCCCTTCCCTGAGCGACAGTCCACTCTGCAACGCGGGGGGCAAGGTAGTTAACACTCACCACGCGGAAAGGGAAAAATGGCCCGCAGGTGCTCTGCTCCCCCTGGCACAGTGAAAATACCAGGGTTGTCACCACCTCGTGCAAGCTTCAAACCAAAAAGATATACCCTTGATTTAGAAACAGGCAAAAAAGGAGGCGCCTGGGTGGCTCAGTCGGTTGAGCGTCCCACTTCGGCTCAGGGCACGATCTCAGTTCGTGAGATCGAGCCCCGCGTCGGGCTCAGTGCTGACAGCTCGGAACCTGGAGCCTGCTTCGGATCCTGTGTCTCCCTCCCTCTCTTTCTGCCCCTCCCCACTCACACTCTGTCTCTCTCCCTCTCTCTCTTCCAAAAGTAAAAATAAACATAAAAAAAAAAAAAAGAAATGGAAGAAATATCTGGGTAGTCTTTCAGTGCAGTGCTGGTAGAGACATTCTAGCTCCTAGGCTATCTCACAGCTCTGTGCCTCTGTATAGGCAGAGGATAACGTGTAGATTTTTATCCAGGAGAGCCGCACATAACTTCCATCCAGTGAAACATATGATCCTAGGTAGTCTGGTTTGTTGCCCTGTTGAATGTTAGTATTGCATTTATCCCAGCCTCCTACTAAACTGCCTTCATCCACCTCTGTTCTCAAATGCTGCCTGGACTGGAAATTAACATTGTTAAGTCAGTGTCCCCGTGTTAATTCATGAGCTGAGCAAAATGTCTAGGGCATGCTTACTTTATACTAGTGCAAAGTCATCTGTCATCTGTCAAACCTTACAACTTGGCAAAACATACTCGACGGATTGTGGCCGGATTGAAAGGCCACCCTCTGCCCTACATTCTATGCGCTCTGCTCTAAGCCTCTGAGGTCAACTTTGTCTTTCGCCTTTGGCTCGCCGTGCTTTTCCACAAGATCACTTGCTTTCATCCTCAGGAGATTTTATAGACCAGGATGAGGGTATAGACTTAGGAGCAGAGAGACTCGAGCAGTCTCTCCACCTGTTTTTACTAAGAGCAGTTTCAAGCCACTGAGTTTTAAGCCACTTAGGTGAGTCACCAGCTAGGCAAGACCAGTTCTCCACAGCATGTAGGCTAAATCACCAGAATGTGGGGCAAAATCAACGAGAGTTCATTTCACAGACTCCGTCTTCCAGTCCTGTGTCCTCCTTAGGCACCCACAGGTGTCTGCCTGAAGACAGAGTTACCATATGTGAGATTTGGGGGGCTGGCCAAATGTCATTGCCTCCATGACGGTACCTGTTTGGGATGAAGGCTTCCAACCTATTTTCGTCTCCTGAGAAGTCTGTCCACGTACCCTCTCCAGCAGCCTTGCAGTGATCTTCTCTTAGCATTTCCCTTATGTTCTATCTGAAGTCTCCTCATTTGTCCCAGAGGGTTTCTGATCCACTCCCTTGGCTCCAAGCCCCATAAAGAGGATGTCTTTTATTTGGCTTACCCTTAAGTGACAAGGTGAATGTGTCTTCACTTCAACAGTTCGCTAAGGAAGGCCTATGGCCATCAGAAACCAAGAACACTGGACTTACTCTTTTAAAGGGAATTAGAGGGGCATCTGGGTGGCTCAGTGGGTTGAGCATCCGACTTCAGCTCAGGTCATGATCTCTCGGTTCATGAGTTCAAGCCCCGCGTCAGACTCTGTGCTGACAGCCTGCTTCAGATTCTGTGTCTCCTTCTCTCTCTGCCCCTCTCCCCCACTCGCATTCTCTCTCTCTCTCTCTCTTTCAAAAATAAGTAAACATTAAAACATTATTTTTAAAGGGAATTGGAGATAATGCACGGGCCAGGCAAGAAACCTGCTGTATTTGTCAGTCAGGAATGACAACAGTAAGAACAATATCTGAAAGATATTGTCATATCTTATGACTCTGAATAGGAGACACACAGGGTGGAGACTGGAGCTGGAGAAAGCTTCTGTGGAAAAGCCTTAAAATTAGTGTTCAGAAGCCTTTCTTCCTTGGTGGCTCTCCACCGTCAGCACACATTAGATCCACCTGAGAAGGCTGTGAAAGTCCCTAGACCCAAGCTGCGCCCCAGATCATTCGATCGGTCTTTGAGTTTCTTCTAAACTTCCTCAGATACTCCAACGGTTCTGCTATAACACCGCTTACTGACTCAGTGATCTTACCATCCATGGGTTTGAACCCTGTGTCGGCTTCTGTCCTGACAACTCAGAGCCTGGAACCTGCTTGGGATTCTGTGTCTCCCTCTCTCTCTGTTCCTCCCCTGCTCTCACTTTCACTCTCTTTCTCTCTCTCTCTCTCGAAAATAAAGATTAAAAAATAATTTTTTAGTAAAAATAAAAAACAAGTCAATTCAATTAAATAATGTATGTGTTACAGTCAAAATTAACAGTGAAGCTGACCTTTTATAAAACAGGCATATGTGATTTTAAGTCGCAAATTTCTATTTTATGTTATCTGATTTTTTAAATTTTTTTTATTTTTTTCAGATTTTTAAAAAATGTTTTATTTATTTATTTTTGAGAGAGAGACAGAGCTCAGGCAGGGGAGAGGGACAGAGAGAGATAGAGGGAGACAGAGAATCTGAAGCAGGCTCCAGGCTCCAAGCTGTCAGCACAGAGCCCAACACGGGGCTCAAACTCACAAACCAAGAGATCATGACTTGGGTCAAAATCAAGAGTCTGACACTTAACTGGCTGAGCCACTCAGGCACCCCAGGTTATCTGATTTTAAATGAAACATACTCCTAACTACCTTACATGAGTTACCCAATGAAGGCAAGATTGCCTTTTGGCAGCTGCAACCCTGAAGTAACTATATCTGGAGGAACTTTAACAGTGTTTTATTCTTCTACAAACTCACCTGTGCTTGAACTTGAAGTGGCCTTGAGAAGTCTCTCACCCTGCCCTTGTGTAGCCCTCACTCCCACATCAGCCTACGTACACACCCCTCCCATTCACCCATTGTGCCTTTAACGTGTATGTAGACGGGTGATATTTTTCCTACGTGGGAGCCTAATAAATGGTTTTAAGCAGCTATGTTTATTTAAAAGCTTCTGCTCCCTCCATTATTGAATTTAAGAGGACATGATTATCTTCTCATACCTTCACTGCAGTTTCTTCGGCACCCTCAAAATGCGCCACTGAAGCAAAAACCACATTTCCAATGATGACTGTGCCCTGGATGAGTTATGTCACTTAACTTCCCTTCCTGCCGGTTCGGAGACTTGATTGCTTAAATACCTTAGAAATATTATGACTCATTCCAAATTTGGTTGGTATTTATGATAACATCATCCAAAAAATCAGAGTCTATATTCATTTAAAGTACAGTGATTGAATTAGTTGATTTTCAGCTGAATCATCCGGTGTAGATTAAAACATAAAAATAACCTATGCTCCCTAAATATTTAGTCAGCTTTTTGCGAGTTTTTAAAGGGTTAATTAGGAAAAAGCCTAAATAATTATATTGTTCTGTAGTGTGAGCGCTTAGGACTAAACCAGCTGATTTTTCAAGAATGATCTTTCAAGCACACGGTTGAGTGAGTTCCTTTATCATCGACATCCCCGAGCATTAAAACTACCCAACAAAGGCTTTTAATTGGGTAGGGACACGCCTATAATATTTCAAATTAAAAGATAATTTTTACAGACCCATGAATTTAAGAACTATTCCTGAACTCCTGTCATGCTGTATCAATTGTGCTAGGTGAGCAGACTACAGTAGTGAAAACTCCCAGCCATACCTGAGAGTAAATCACACTCTAAGAGAGGAATGGAAAATTAAGCAAGCAATGACCACACAGTGTGATACATGCCATGTTAGAGAAAGCTCAGGAGGTCGCAGGTTTTAACAAGGAAACACCCAACTCATTTTGATGGTCATTGAAGATTTCTGGAAAGAGATATTTAAGCTGAGACTCTCCAGTTCCAAGTGGGTGCTAAGAAAGGAGAAAAATGCACGAATGGTTAGAAGTAAGATTACATGGGGCCCGTGGGTAGCTCAGCTGGTTAAGCATCGGACTTCAATTCAGGTCGCAATCTTGAGGTTCACGAGTTTGAGTCCCATGTCGGGCTCTGTGCTGACAGCTCGGGGCCTGGAGCCTGCTTTGGATTCTGCGTCTCGCTCTCTCTCTCTCTCTCTCTCTCTCTGCCCCTCCCCCACTCATTCTCTGTCTCTATCTTTCTCAAAAATAAATTTAAAAAAAAGTAAGATTACATAATCCACAGATTGCATATATCTTGGCAGCAGTCATGAGGGATTCTGACAATTCCTCAGTGTGTGTGTGTGTGTGTGTGTGTGTGTGTGTGTTGTGGTAAGATAGACAAATCTGATTAGCAATGTAAAAACTTTCCAGTTTTCACAGTAAAAGAATGAATGAGCACAAGAAATAGACACATGCATAAATGGAACAGAATAGAAAGCCCAGAAATGAACCCACACTTACATGGTCAACTAATCTATGACAAAGGAGGTAGGAATATCCAATGGGAAAAAGACATTCTCCTCAACAAATGGTGATGGGAAAACTGAAAAGCAACATGCAAAAGAATCAAACTGGATGACTTTCTTAAACCAGACACAAAAATAAATTCAAAATGGATGAAAGGCCTAAATGTGATCCCTGAAACCATAAGACCCTAGAAGAAAACATAGGCAGTAATCTCTTGGACATCAGCCATGGAGACATTTTTTCCTGAGGGAAGGGAAACAAAAGCAAGCATAAACTATTGTGACTACACCAAAATAAAAAGCTTTTGCACAGTTAAGGAAACCATTAAAAAGGGCAACCTACTGAGTCAGAGAAGAAAGATATTTGCAGATGATATACCTGATAAGAGTCTAATCTCCAAAATAAATAAAGAACTTATACAACTCAACACTAAAAAAGAAAAAAATTATCCTGATTAAAAATGGGCAGAAAACATGAACAGACATTTCTCCAAAGAAGACAGCTCAGTAACACTCATCATCAGGAAACTGCAAATTCAAACTACAATGAGATATCACCTCACACCGGTCACAATGGTTAGTATCAAAAAGACAGCATTGAAGTTTTGATTTGTATCTCCTTCATGATCAGCAACACAAGAAACAACAGGTGTCGGTGAGGATGTGGAGAAAGGGGGAACCCTCTTGCACCATTGGTGGGCATGCAAACTGGTGCAGTCACTCTGGGCAACAGTATGGAGATTCCCCAAGAAGTTAAAGATAGAACTACTTTATGACCCAGCGATTGCTGGGTTTTTACACAAAGGATACAAAAATACTAAATCAAAGGGATGTGTGCACCCCAAGGTTTATAGCAGCACCATCTACAATAGCCAAACTTTGGAAATAGCCCAAATGTCCATCAAGTGATAAGTGGATAAAGAAGATGTGGTATATAAATACAGGAAATATTATTCAGCCATAAAAACAGAATGAAATCTTGTCATTTGCAATGGTATGGTTGGAATTAGAGAGTATTATGCAAAGCGAAAGACAAACACCATACGATTTCATTCATACGTGGAATTTAAGAAACAAAACAAACGAGCAAAGGCAGGAGGAAACAAGAGAGAGGCAAGGCAAGAAACAGATGCTTACCGATAGAGAACACAGTGATGGTAACCAGAGGGGAGGTGGGGGGGGGGTACGGGGGAAACAGATGATGAGGATTAAGGAGTGCACGTGTGATGAGCACAAGGTGATGTGCGGAAGTGTTGAATCACTCTATTAGACACCTGAAACTAACATAACACTGTACGTTAACTCATAGGAATTAAAATAAAAACTTCTAAAAAAGGACAATAAATGTTGGCAAGGATGTAGAGAAAAGGAAACCCTTATGTGCTACTGGTGGGACTGTAACTGGGTGCAGCCACGTGAGAATCAGTATGGAGTTTCCTCAAAAAACTGAAACTAAAAACACCGTGATCCAGTGACTCCACTACTGAGTATTTACCCAAAGAAAACAAAAACACTGATTTGAAAATACATATGTACCCCTATGTTTATTCCAGCATTATTTATAATAGCCAAGATGTGGAAACTACTTAAATGCCTAGTGATAGATGAATAGATAATATGTACATTATATATAATTATATAATATAGATAATATGTATACATGCATATATATGTATTGTATGCATGCATTTGAAATCAACGTCTTCCTCTTTGCCAGCAGTTGATGTTGCTTGCCGCAGCAGTTATTTTGTTTAGTGACTTTTATAAACTACTTTTGGAATCCATATTCTTTGTCACGTGTGGCCGCAGAAGTCCTGTTCCATTAGCTTACTGTATATCTAGTTGTTTGACAGATTTCATGAAACACTTCAGACAGACAAACAAAAGCCCCAGTCTTTACAGATGGACTCCCGTGTGTTTGGAAATGCCTTAAACACTCAGCCAGCCATTCTGCAGCCTTGCCTTATCCTCCACTTCCTGTTTGCACAGGGCCTGATGGTCCACCAAAGATAATAGCTTTTCTCAGATCTCTCCTAACCATGTGCTCAGCCCCAGACTTGGACACGGCCAAGATTTGCAGGAACAGGCGAGGGCTTTTCAAACCCTTTTCTTTCCCAAATTCCTTATTCCTCAGCCTTTCCTCTCAAGCTTTCACTTAGTCTGTTGTTTTCCCTATAATTTATCCCTGACTCAGGTGGGGACACCCCTCTTCCCGTGGGGTTGAAACAAACACAATTCTTCAAGAAGAAGGCCCATTCTGCTTGCTCCAGGAAGAGTTCTGTGTATCAGGAATACCGTATGTTGTTTTCAAGGCCACTGCTGAGCTGAGGTGGGAGGGTTGATACCCACATCAACTGAAATACGACAAAGTTCTCTTCTTCCTTTTTTTTTTCTTGATTAAGTATTCTCCTGGTTGGTGTAAGCTTTTGCTCGAATTCTGGAGTTCCGAGAAAGCTTATTCTTGCAAATTTTGCCAGTTAATTTATTGTTTGCTGCAGGAATAGATTTAGAGCTCCCGACTAGCTCTAAAGATGTCTGTCTTGAGGATCTTGTGGAACAAGAAAGTAAGAATGTTCTAAAAACAAAAACGTTTTGCATTCGTGAGATCCCACAGGTTGGTATAACAGAGTGAGCCCTAATATAAATGACGGACTTTAGTTAATAATAATGTATCAATCTTGGTCCATCATTTGTGATAAATGTACTGTAATATCTCAAAAAGTTAACAATAGAGAAAGCATGGTAAATGAAGTAGAGGAAATTATTCAAGATGCTATGGAAGATAATTTCTCCGTCAAAGCACAGGCTATTTTTTATTAAAATTTCTTAATGAGTGTGGAATATGATGAATTTTTAAAACACCCACCAGCTTCCTCAAAATTATGAAATTATAAGCCATCAAAGATAAAGAGGATGGTCTGCAAACTTTCTGAAAACAAAATAGGTCATCAAAAAGAATTAAATATTTGGCTAACTCAAATTTTTCATTAGCAACCCTATAGACTAGAAGACATAGGAGAATTGCTTATAAATTCTCAGGTACCTTAATTTTTAAGATTTTTCACCCAAACTACCAATGTATTTTGGAGCCAAGATAAAACACATCTTTTAGACATTCAAGAACATATATCTTCTATTTATCACACTTTTACTTAAGTAGATACTTGAGGGGATGATGCAGAAAATAAGGGAATAAGCCAAGAAAAAAAATCAATCATACATTAAGGAAATTCCAGACGGTAGATTGGTGAGGCCAAATCTAAGAAAAACAGTTGTGCGTAGTTGGAGAGAGAAAGCAGTCCACAATAATACAAGGCAAAATTGTGGAGTTGTTTTAATGAATCAAAATTTTAATACATTGAGGAATAGAGAAAATCTTAAGAATAAAATAAAGGTATTTAGTGAGGTTTAAATGGAATTAATATCAACTTTACATCAGGCATTTCTCTGTTGGATGCATGGTATTGACACACAGAACATACAATTTAATCCTAATATATTATTAGATTTTAATCAACTTTGAAAATGTAAAAATAATTGTTGAAACTCTGAGATTGGGAATGAGATAAAAATATTGACATCACTGTTCTATTCAATAAGTGCTGAAAGCCTTCATTCAATGTCAAGGAAAATAATACAAACATTAAAAAGAAAATAAACTGTCATTACATGCATATTTTTTACTTGGACATTTAAATAGCATAGGAAGCTCAAATAAACATGAACAATTCTAGCTAAAGCTTGGTGTTGTTTACACATAGATCTATAAAAAGGTGTTGAGCAAAATTTCACGTGTAAGAAATGGAGTGGTATCCTGTGTTCACAGATGGGGTCAATATTATAAAGGTGACAGTATTTCTGAAAGTAGTTAGCCCTTGAACAACACAGGCTTGAACTTCATAGGTCCACTTGTGCACTGATTTTTTTTTCAATAAAAATATGTACTATACTATAAATGTATTTTCTCTTACGGTTTTCTTTATTTTTTAAGTTTATTTATTTTATTTGGAGAGAGAGAGAGAGCACAAGCAGAGGAAGGGCAGAGAGAGAGGGAGAGAGAGAGAATCCCAAGCAGGTCCCAGGCTGTCAGCACAGAGCCCAATGTGGGGCTCGAACCCATGGACCCGTGAGATCATGACCTGAGTTGAAACCAAGGGATGGAAGCTAAACTGACTAAGCCACTCGGGCGCCCCTGTCTTATGGTTTTCTTAATAACATTTTCTTTTCTTTAGCCTACTTTATTGTAAGAATACAATATATAAAAATACACACATAAAATATTTGTTCATCAACTATGTAATCAGCAAGGCTTCTGGTCAACAGTAGGTTATTGTAGTTAAGTTTGGGGATGTCAAAGTTATATGTGAATTTTCAACTGTAAAGGGAGGGGGAGTTGATAACCCAACCCCCATGTTGTTCCAAGGTAAACTGTAATCAATAGTGTCATCTCAAAATAAAATTCCCAGTGCTGTGTGTGTGTGTGTGTGTGTGTGTGTGAGAGAGAGAGAGAGAGAGAGAGAGGGAGAGAGAGAATTGGTAGGATAGTAATAACTTACATGGACGTTAAAAGGACAAGACGTAGAAAAACTCATGAGGAATTGCCTACTGCACAAATGTAATTTACTTGATATTAAACTTGTTCAAAAGCTATTGTAGGTAAGACACGACCACATTTTTCTGTAAGAATCAAGAAATCAAACAATAGAGGGACACCTAGGTGGCTCAGTCTGGTAAGCATCTGACTCTTGGTTTCGGCTCAGGTCATGAACTCACTCACAGTGCATGAGACTGAGCCTCGAGTCGGGCTCTGTGCCAGTTGCAGATGAATTTCAACTCTAAACGGGAATTACAAAACAACAAGGTTGTAAAAATAATGTTGGAAATATCTCTTTATTCTAGGCATAGGGGGATATTCCCCAGAAAAGGGAAAAAAACCCACTAATCATAAAGGAAAACATTGATAGATTGGCTTTATTGAAAGTAAGGACTTTAGTTTCTTAAAAGACATCATTTAGAGAGCTACATGGCAAGCCATAGAATGGGAGAGAATATTGGCCACTTCTAGAAGCATCAAAAGGCTGGTGTCCAAAATATATGAATCACTTCTGTGAAACCGTTCATCAAAAACCAATAACCCAAGAGAAAAATGAACAAGAAATACTGGAACAGGTGCAGCAAAAAGGGGCCAATGAGCCTGTGAAAAGTCCTCAGGCTTGTGACTGAGAACAGAAATTAACACTAAAATCACAACAGACATCTACCGCTAACTTGATGGTGGGACTCAGAGTCCTGTTGAGCATAGATAAATAAGCGTGATAATATTTTCTTAATTAAAAAAAAAGTTTTTTAATGTTTCTTTATTTTTGAGAGAGAGAGTGTGTGCGAGCAGGGGAGGGGCAGAGAAAGAGGGAGACACAGAATCCAAAGCTGAGCTGTCAGCACAGAGCCCTACACGGGGCTCAATCTCATGAACTGAGACCATGTCGGACACTTAAGCGACTGAGCCACTCAGGTGTTCCTATTTTTTTTAATGTTTATTCATTTTTTGAGAAAGAGAGAGAGAGAGAACAAATGGGGGAGGCACAGAAAGAGAAGGAGGCACAGAATCTGAAGCAGGCTCTAGGCTCTGAGCTGTCAGCACAGAGCTCAACACGGGGCTCAAACTCATGAACCATGAGATCATGACCTGAACCAAAGTCTGACACTTAACCAGCGGAGCCACCCAGGAGCCCCTGATAATATTTTTTTAAGGGTGCGTGGGTGGCTCAGTCGGTTGAGCATTTGACTCGATTTTGGCTCAGGTGATGATTCCAGGGTCGTGGGATTGAGCCCCATGTCAGACTCTGCCCTGGCAGCATGGAACCTACCTGGGATTATCTTTGTCCCTTCCCTCTGCCACTCCCCTGCTCTCACTCTCTCTCTCTCTCTCTCCCTGACCCTCCCCTGCTTGTGTGCACTCTCTCTCTCTCTCTCAAAATAAATAATAAATAAATAAACTTAAAAAATTATTTTTTTAAATCTGTTTGAAGTATCCCAAGACACCCAGGACCTGAGGATCAAGGCCTTGGCAGGAAAGGAGGCCTTCTGCATGCTGTTTACTCCCTCGGTCACGCGGGATGCCCGGGCAAGGGAAGACACAGGCCAGAAGAGGCTGGTGAGTCACAGTGTCCCTTGGAGCTCTGGACAGTATCACAGAGGCACAGAGGATAACAAATGAAAGCTGATGGTGTGGAGGCAGACGATAGAACCTGAGGGGCCAGGACCCCAGACAGCAGGAGGAAAAAAAGAAGTGATACCACCACTCATCACCAGTTTCCACCTTGAGGTGTTTGCCAGTCAGGCTTCCCAGCTCAAGAAGCAAGGAGCCTAAGCACAGGGACTAAACAGCAGGGCAAAGATTTATGCAATCTCGCAATTCTGATGACCAGCACTCAGAATATAGGAGCCCCCAAAGGGGAAGGACTGGCACACAAGAGACCACAGACACTCACATGGGACCCCAGGGAGCTCGATGTTAAGAGAGGGGATAAACCACAGAGGTCTAAGCCATGCAAACGTGTAAACCAAGCACGTGTAGGCTCCTGAGTGGATGGAGGTGATGTGCCTCTCTGCTGCCCATCACAGGAATCCTGTCCCCCCAGGCAATACTCTCCCAAAATGAAAGCAATACAGACTTGCGGTGGGAATGATTCATATGGCCATGAAAATGGAGACCAACATGGTAGACTGTAATGCAAATATAATAGCAATTACATTAAATTTAAATAACTCAGACAGTCCAATTAAAAGACATTATTTGGGGGGAGCCTGGGTGGCTCAGTCAGTTAAGCATCCGACTTCGGCTCAGGTCACGATCTCATGGCTCATGATGAGTTCGAGCCCCGCGTCGGGCTCTGTGCTGACAGCTCAGAGCCTGGAGCCTGCTTCAGATTCTTTATCCTCCTCGCTCTCTGCCCCTCCCCCACTCTCTCTCAAAAGTTGAATAAACATTAAAAAAAAATTTTAAAGGCACTATTTTTTCAAACAGGCAAATTGACAAACTGCACTATAAACTAGAACCCGGCAAGAGACACGTATATGTAAGAGCTGAATCACTGGGTTCTACTCCAGAAGCCAAGATGACACTGTATGTTAACTCACCTGAATTTACAAAAAAAAAAAAAAAAAAAAAAAAAGGAAAAGGAAAAAATAAATAATGAAGAAAAACCATTTAAATAAATAAATAAATAAATAAATAAATAAATAAATAAATAAAATTTGAAAGGGAAATGTTGAAAAGGTTATTTTCGCGCAAGCATTAACCAAAGAAAGCTAGTATAATTAGATCAATATTAACAATATTAAGAAATATAGCTAGATACAAATAGGGACATTTCCAAATGACAAAAGGGCCAATTAACTAGGGAAATATGGAAATCTTAAATTTCCTGCACCTGTTAATATTGCTTGGCAACAGGTAAAGCAAAAGTTGCCTGAGAGACATAATCCTCACTGGAAATCCATGATCACCACTGGAAAATTTAACGCACTTATCTCAGACACTGAACAAGCTAAGAAACCAATCAGTAAGGTTATTGAAACTATAAACAAAAGGAGTAACACATTTGATTGACTTGGTGACTTGAGGTACGTAGGACACGTCAAGCAATAAGTATAGAAAATGCATTCTTCGCACGCGGAAATGGAATATTTACGAAACTGATCAGATTTTCTGCCTTAAAATGAGTCACAACAGATTGCATATGACTGAAATAAAATGAGGATTTTATCTGGTCCCCAGTGGAAGTAAGGAAGGTAGACATTCATAATTAAAGGAAAGCCAAAGAATTTCTAAAAGTGTGGAGAGTAAGCAATAACTTTCTAAATAACTGGTAAGTAAAAAAAAAAAAGGCAGCTTTAAAAATATCAAATTACACTCAATGAAAGTAAAACAATGGAAAATAAGAAAGTAAGAGTAGAAATTAATAGAAAAATATGCACATTGATCAAAAATCAACAAAACCATGTTAGCTTTTTGAAATGTACTTAATGGCAAATGTCAAAAGTCTTTCTCCTGAGATCATTAACAGCCAGATATTTCCACTAAAACTTTATTTTCCCATTTTAATCAACATTCTAGGATGTGAAATAAACCCAGAAGAGGAAATTGAACATTACCCCTGTGTACAATATGCAACAGCATCTTCAGTGAAACTATTAGAATTTAGTAAGTGATTTTAGCAGTTTGCTTTACACGCACACACACACACACACACACACCCATTTTACAGCTTCCTACCACAACACCAAAGCATTAGAACTGAAGAAAAAAATCCTTTATAAATTCATCAGCCAACATGAAATACTTAGGAATAAATTCAAATAAAGATTCACATGAGCTCCACATAGAAGACCTACAAAAATAAGCAGAGGGGCATACCATGTTGGTAGATATTATATATTATATTATTATGTGTATTATGCATATATATCACGCATATTGATATATCAGTCAGATATACAGATATAGAAGATGAATCCATAGGATCTATATGCATGTGTATATTGAGTCTGTTTCCCTGGAGAATGCTTCCACCCTAGCAGTAAGAAACAATTCATCTACTGTGTCTCTACAGGTTTCCCTATTCTAGAACTTCATGTGAGTGAAATCATTGAATAGGTGAACTTTTGTGACTGACTTCTTTTGTTTGACCTGGGGCTTCTGAAGATCCTTCATATTGTAGCATTTATCAGTAATTCATTCGTTTATGTATCCAAATAATATTCCAGTTATATAGACATACCATAATTTGTGGAGCCATTCATCTGTTGACGGATATTTGGGTTATTTAAATCTTTTGGTTCTATGATTAATGCTGCCATGAACATTCATGTTCAAGTTGTGAGGACATTGGTTTTCATTTCTTTTGGCTATATACCTAAGAAGAGGTGATCCGGGAAAATTTACACATCAAATTAATCATTATAAACCCATCCTTTGTCACCTTGGCACCTAAATACGTCTCTTTAAACTATAGAAAATATTTAAGTGTGGGGTGCCTGGGTGGCTCAGTTGGTTGAGTGTTCGACTTCAGCTCAGGTCATGATCTCACAGTTTGTGAGTTTGAGCCCCGCATCGGGCTTGCTGCTGTGAACACAGAGCCTGCTTGGGATTCTCTGTCCCCCTCTCTCTGCCTCTCTCCCACTGATTCTCTCCTTCTCTCTCTTTCAAAAATGAATAAACATTACGAAAAAAGAAAATATTTAAATGAATATAATATCAAGGTCATAATTCTTCCTAACATGATATGCCGATCCTACAAACAACCAAAAACAAACTAACCCCTTCCTCAGAAGGAGGCAACATTCTTGTGTGTTTACTCTTCTCCCGGGTATCCCTAACTGAAATCCTATGAGATAAAATTCACAATATTCAAATACCCTGATATAAAGTCCAGACATCTTACGTTATATGATAATCGAATCAGAGAGAATAAGGAGGAAATTCTCATGAGAGTTATGGTCCTCATCTCTGTAACTGGTCACATAGTTGTAGCTGGTATTGATAATTACATTCTTCCACCTATCCATTTCATATTCCCTTTGCCTTTTGACCAGCACCTCAGCTGGTCATGGTTGTTTGCCTGGTGGGTGACCCAAACCTTCATTTCTGCAGGGACCCGCCACTGGTAGTCCTGACTGGGTTGGGTTGTTTTAGTTTTCCATTGACTTCCATTACCGGCCATGGTAACACTAAGAGACATTTTAAAGGGTCTCTTGTATTCCAGATACACTCCTCCTTAGGTCCACTGTGGGATAACACTCCAATTTCCCCTTGGTAGGATCAACACCCCACCCGCACAGGAACCCCCTTCTCTGCCTGTCGATTTCACAGGCTAAAGAGACTTACTGCTACATCTCCTGCTAGAGATATTACTATCTTTCTTTTGGATATAAGTCCTCTAGGACAGCAGAGCATAAGATCACAGGAACAGGAAGCAAAATTTTTGTTATCGGGCCACTGGTAGTAACAGTGAATTCTACTAACCATTTCCATCCCTTGATTCCTGGACCCATGAAGCCTGGCTGTGAGAGAGACACCACCATATATTGAAGGTTTCAGAGTATACACAGTTGCCTGTGTTGCAACCTGTCTTGCAATTTCTAGTTGCCCGAGCCCTGAACAGTATCGCCACCTAGCTGTCACTGTAACTGAGCTTCAAAAGTCCAAGAATGGCAGTTTTAGCAGAAGCATTTTGAGCAGGGAAAGTAAATCTGCATCCATATTAAGTGTCTATTCTACTAAGAACAAAACACAGCCCATTCCACGATGGAAACGATCCAATGTAATCAACCTGCCACCAGGTGGCCGCCTGATCACCCTGGGAATGGTGCCACATCGGGAGCTCAGTGTTGGTCTCGACTGCCTGCAGACCGGGCATTCTACACTGGCCACAGCCAGGGTTGGTTTGGGAAGTGGAAGTCATGTTGCTGAGCCCACGTATAACCTCCGTCTCTGCCGCCATTTTGTTCCTAAGGCCATGGGGCAATGATAGGGGAGACTGAAAAAAGAGGCTCACTGGTGTCCCTGGAATGGGTCATCCTATCCACTTGATTATTAAAATCCTCCACTGATTTCATCCTTTGGTAAGAATTCACATGGGGCACACATACCTTTATGTCTTTTGCCAATTCAGAGTTGTCTATCCACATATCTTCTGCCCAGATTACATTTTCATCAGTTTTCCAATCATGTCCCTTCCAAGTCCCTGACCATCTGGACAAACCATTGGCCACAGCCCATGAACTGGGATACAATCACACAGCCAGCCGTTTCTCATTCCAATTAAGGTGAAAACACAGATGCAGCGCTTGAAGTTCTGCCCACTGGCAAAATTTCCTTTCACCACTGTCCTTCAGGGACGTCCCACAGAGGGACTGTAGTGCTACAGCTACCCATGGTCAAGTGGAGCGTGCACACGGTGCAGAGCCATCCATATTCCAGGTCTCTGTCAACTGGTTACGGGGACTCTATGCGCCAGGTGCAGACTGGGAAGGAAGGCAATGTAATAGGAGTCAGGACCGTTGTTCCTGCAACTTATTTATGTCTTCGGGGCCTGGTTGGGGCCGATCTCATACGTACCACTTCCATTTGATTTTGGAGAGCTGCTGTGCGCGCTCAACTTTACGGCTCGGTGTCGGATAACCCCCCATTCATGATGGGCAGCTCAGGCTTCACGGTAACTTAGTGGCTCATAGTTAAACCATCAGCGTCTAGCGGCCCAGTAGCAGGCAAAGAGCTGTTTCTCAAAAGGAGAGTAGCTATTCGCAGAAGATGGAAAGGCTTTGCTCCCAAATCCTAAGATCGCTCACTGTGATTCCCAGTGAGAGGCCTGTCAAAGACTCTCCCTCTCTGCCATTGACAGGTCGGGCACCATTGGATCTGCGAGGTCAATGACCCAAGGGGCAAAGCAGCTTGTACAGCAGTCTACACCTGCTGCAGAGACTTCTCTTGTTCTGGGCTCCTCTAAAAACTAGCAGCTTTCCAAGTCATGCGGAAAACGGACCAGATGAGGACCACACCCAAATGAGGACAATGTTGTCCCCCCACATCCAGAGACCCACTAGGCTTCACGCCTCTTTTTGGGTTGTAGGAAGGACCAGATCCAACATCTTACCCTTCACCCCAGAATGAGTATCTCAACACGCCGTATGACCGGATACCTGAATTTTTGTCAGACGGATCTCCTACCCTCTGACATGCAAGTTCCTTGCCAAGAAGTCTGTAGTCGTTGCAACTTCTTCCTCATGAGGTCCCACCGGCACAACATCATTAATATAATGGATGAGTGTGATGTCTCGTGGAAGGGAAACTCAATCCAGATCCCTGCAAGCTAAGTTATGATGTAGGGCTGGAGAGTACGGTCATTCTCCAAACTTCATTTTTCTTCTGCACAGGACACAGAGGTGAGTTGAGTAGGGATATGGTGAAAATCACCACCCTGCGTCTTTCAAGTCCTGGATGGTGGCACTAATCTCGGCACTTCCTTCAGGAATGTAGTATTGCTTTTGGTTTGCTGTATTCTTAGGGAGAAGCCGTTCTAGTGGCTTCCATTTGGCCTGTCCCATTTTAGCAGGTGAGAGAAGCAAAGTGGGAAGTCTGCCAGCTAGCACTTCTTTCCCAATTGTGCATTCTGGAACTGGGGAAATGACCACAGGCTGGGGTCCAGGTCCCACCGGGCCTGCTATGAGGTGGACCTGAGTGATGCCAATGTTCACAAGCCCTTGCTCTGACTGGAGGGCCACGGTGATGTTCTGGGTCTCCCGGAGTCAGTGTCGGTTCAGAGCCAGAACCCACTAATCCCCAAAAGTTCTGATCAGCTCCTTTTCCCCAACACATAGCTACCCTGGTAAAAGGCCGGAGATGCCTTCGGGGAAGGCTGGGTGAGAGATTAACAGTATAAATGTGGGGCACCGTGTCAGATTCCTTCTTTGAGGGGACCCTGCTTCAAGAGGTCCTGGGCTTGTAAACCAGCTCAATCCCAGGAAATGACTGAGGGGCCATGACTCTGTTTTTATGACTCAGGTGAGACTTTTGTTCACTCAACCTAGAAGTTTCCTGCTTGTACAGATCAAGTAAGGATTTACTAAGCTTCCCATATATTTCACTTCACTTCACTTCACTTTCCCTCTGATCAGCTAGCTGCCCTCCCGTTTTCCAGAGCCAGATTATTCTGATTGCTGCCTTGACTCCAGTGCCCATCATGGTGACCACGCCCACCTTGCCTTTCGTAGTTAATTGCCCCCACCCCCCCTCCACCCCCCTCCACTCCCTGTCTCGGGATCCCATTACTCCCAGTTCATTTCTACTGGAAGCTCTGGCCTACAGAAACAGCAACCACAGACCTCTTGGAGGCTGCCAGATCTATCCTCCCACTCGCGGTGAAAGGTGGGTCCCTTGGCTCCTCCCAGTAGGGGGTGAGTAGGTCTTTTTTTTGTTTGTTTATTTCAAGAAAGAGAGAGAAAATGAGCAGGGAAGGGGCAGGAGAGAGAAAATCCCAAGCAGGCTTTGCACTGCCATGGCAGAGCCTGACACAGGGCTCGATCTCACAAACTGCGTAATACACTCTAACTCCATCCGTGTTGTTGCAAATGGCAAGATTTCATTCTTTTTTATGGTTGAGTAACCTTGCATTGTGTGTGTGTGTGTGCGTGTGTGTGTGTGTGTGTGTGTGTGTGTATCACCTCTTCTTTATCCATTCATCTATCGGTGGACACTTGGGCTGCTTCCATAATTGTTAGCTATTATTAACAATGCTGCCGTAAACATAAAGGTTCATGTAGCCCTTTGAATTAATGCTTTCATATTCTTTGGGTAAATACCCAGCAGTGTGACTGCTGGATCATAGGGTAGTTCTATTTTTAACTTTCTGAGCGCGCCCCCCACCCCGACCCCCACCGTTCTCCAGAGTGGCTGCACCAGTTTGCATTCCCACCAACAGTGCACGAGCCTCTTGAACCTCTGAGTCCCTTCTTCTCCATTAAGCCAAGGCGAGTCTGGCATTTCTAACCTGCTCCCTGTGGGCCACGGGGGTCCGCATTCTAGTGGACCATCTGGTCACACTCTCAGGGCTGTCCTACCTCCCCGAGCTGCCACAGTATGTGCAGAACCTCTACGCAGTGAGCCCAGCTCAGTAAACTGGGTCTGGTTCCACGTTTTGTTCCCCCCACCCCCGGAATATTCCACCCCCAGTGCTATCCCCACACATGGCCTATAATGATAGCTGAACTTGGGGGCGATGAAAATACTCCAAAACTCTCCCTGCTGCTGACTGCAAATATCTGTGAAAATACCAACACCCCTTGAATTGTACATGTCAAGTGGGTGAACTTTCTGGTACTTTGACTGTATCGCAATAAAGCCGTTAAAACAACAGGGCGGTTCGGCCCCCAGCTGTGCCATTAGCAACAGTGTCCTTTGTGGGTTTCCCAGAACCTCCTGTCTTTGCTTTTTAATTTGTTTAATGTGTATTTATTTATTTTGAGATGGAGAGAGCACGCTCATGGAGAGGCCAGGGAAGAGCAGAGAGAGAGAGAGAGAGAGAGAGAGGGACAGAATCCCAAGCAGGCTCCACAATGACAGCGCGGAGCCAGATGCAGGGTTCCAACCCACGGCTGTGAGATCATGACTTCAACCAAAATCAAGAGTTAGATGCTTCACCAATTGAGCCACTAGGCGCCCCCAGAACCTCCCATCTTCTGCGGGGGCTGTGGAACAGTAGTGGACTGACACCAGCAGGGGAGAGTCTCGGGTTCTTCACCTTGCCCGACCGTATTTCCTTTGCAAGGTGCCCACGTTACTTCCACCCCCTTCTCTGCCCTCGGCTGGTTGATCTGAGGCTGAGCCAGGAAATAAAGTTTCTGTGGACTTCTGAGCTTGCACCTGATTTCAAGAGGTGAGATGCGACTTTAAGAACCCTCAGGGGGTATGTTGACCTGAATGTGGAGTAAACTGTTTACAATGAGAAGGTTGATGGGAGAGTTTCAGGACGTTCAGCTGCCGCGTGGATCCTGAGGTGCAGTGAGCACCCCGTCCTTCCTGTGGCTCGGTTGTCCCGTGGGCGTGCCTGGCATCCCTCCGTCAATTACGTCCTTCTGCTAAATGACACTACTAAAAGAATCTACACTATTTTAATTCTAAATCATTTTTTAAAACTGTGGCATGCACATGCACAGTTACCAGGAGAGCTCATTGCACCAAAAGGCTAACAGGGAAACACCAGAACATTCTGCCACAACATGCACTCGGGGATCCTTCACGAAGGCAGCTCCTGCTGTGACTCTTACTCTTTCTTCGAAACTGTCACATCCGTGCATCAAAATGATATACTTCCGGGGTGCCTGGGTGGCGCAGTAGGTTAAGCGTCCCACTTCGGCTCAGGTCACGATCTCATGGTTCGTGGTTTCGAGCCCCACGTTGGATTCTGTGCTGACAGCTCAGAGCCTGGAGCCTGCTTTGGATTCTGTGTCTCCCTCTCTCTCTGCCCCTCCCCTGCTCATACTATCTCTCTGTCTCTCTCAAACTGAATAAAACATTTAAACAATTTTTTTTTTTTTTTAAGAATAAAAACACATGAGGGGCACCTGGATGGCTCAGTTGGTTGAGTACCAGATCTCAGCTCAGGTCATGATCTCACGGTCTGTGAGTTCGAGCCCCACGTCGGGCTCTGTGCTGACAGCTCAGAGTCTGGAGCCTGCTTCGGATTCTTGTCTCCCTCTCTCTCTGCCCCTCTCCTGCTCACGCTCTGTCTCACTCTCTCTGAAAAATAAATAAACATTAAAAACATTTGAAAATAATATACTTCCAAGGCAATTGCTTGACTTTTCCCTTTTGTAGTGTCTATTTATTTCCTGATTTGAAAGATAAATTCAGCCTTTATTGCAATGCCTACTCCACCCTTTCCTTTCCAGCAGAATTTAATCTGTGGTTTTTACGAAGCAATTAGCAGGATGCTTATATGACAGCTATTTAAATGTCATTGACTGAAAAGTCAAAGAGCTTACCATGCTTATATATTTTTCTGGCATGTATGTTTCTTTAGGTTTTTTTTTTCCTTAGTTTTGTTTACACTAATTGGCCTTCTTTTTCTTTCTCTTTTTTTCTTTTTTTTGAAATTGTTGAACCTTCATAAAATTTGCAAGTGCTCTACAACAAACACTGGTATTGTATCAGCAATTTTTAGCATTTTGCCAAATTTGCCTTCTCTCTCTCTCTCTTTTACATGAACACAGCAGCCAACTTAGCCACATATATCATATTGTCACTTCACCCCTAAGCAACTACATCCCAAGTATCTCACAGTTCCCCACACTCATGCAATATTTTATTTCATTTTTTAAAGGTTATTTCTTTATTTTGAGAGAGAGCGAGTACACACACGCTGCTTACTTGTGTGAGTGGGAAACGAAGCAGGGGATGGGGGGAGAGAATCCCAAGCAGGGTCCACGCTGTAAGTGCAGAGCCTGATGCAGGGCTCCATCCCGTGACCCTGGGATCATGACCTTGATGACATTTGGAAGTTGTGGGTTCATGAGCAAATGGCTAAGAAAGAATTCTTGAGACGTTTTTGGTGCAAAAAGGCTATTTTATTATAGCACGGGGACAGGATCCGTGGGCAGAAAGCATTGCACTGGTATTGTAAGGAGTGACTGATTACATACTTTTTAAGTTAATGGGGTTCGGGACTCCATAAGTCTCTAAGGTATTTGGAAGCCACATAAGTCTCTAAGGTATTTGGAATCAAGGCTTCCCGGACTTTGAGGAGCTGGCGGCTGTTAAGATAAGGTCATCTTTAGTCTTTAATAAAACAAAAACTTTAGGGCACTAAAGCAGCCATGAGTTTCCTGAGGAAGGTCACCCTCTGCATATTTTGGGTGTCTGTCAGGAGCTGCAAAGAGATTTAATTTAAGCTATACTTCTCTTGCCTTTGCTTCCCTCATCACCCTGAGCCAGAATCAGGAGTCAGACTGCTTAGCCCACTGAGCTACCCAGGTGCCCCCACGCACTACTTTAATATAACATATAAGCCATATTCAAGTTTACCCAATTCTTAAGTAGCTTTTTTTTTTTTTTCCAAACCCAGACTCCAAGCCAGGATCACGCACTTCATTCAATGTCGGATCTTGTTCTCCTTGGATCCAGAAACCTCCTCTCACCTTTCTTGTCTTCCGTTATGTTGACACCATTGAGTCCTCCAAAGCAGTAATTGTACAGTTTTTAGAACTCCATCATATCAGGTGTCCGGGAGGTTTTCCATTCTTCTGCATGACTTCCTTTCCAGATCACTAGCTCGTCCCCCAGCCCCAGTCTGCACTGACCTTTCTCTGGGGCTGCCCCACACACCGTCCCGGGTGACATGCCTAGAATGCTCTGCTAAATGAGACTCAAGGATCCTTCAAATCTTCATTCTTACCCTCCGTGGTGTGCTTCTTAGTTTTCTGGAAGCTTCTCACGGAACAATGAACAAACTGCAAGGGTTTGGACTCACTGGAACCTTGTCTCCTAAGCAGACAGCAGGCTCCTGGGGAAATTGATTTCACTGGGTTTTATTGTCCTTGACCTCACCCTTTCCTACTGCTTTCTCATAACCCCTAAGTAATCCTGCATTCTGTTTTCTTGTCAAATTAGGGCACATTTTTATTATAATTTAGGAAGATCTTTTTTTTCAAATTTTTTTCAATATTTATATTTGAGAGAGAGATGGAGTGTGCGCCGGGAAGGGGAAGAGAGAGAGACACAGAATCTGAGGCAGGCTCCAGGCTCTGAGCTATCAGCACAGAGCCCGACACAGGGCTCAAACTCACAGACTGTGAGATCATGACCTGAGCTGAAGTCGGACGCCCAACTGACTAACCACCCAGGCACCCCTTTAATTTTTTTTTAATGTTTAGTTTTATTTTGAGAGAGCACAAAGTGTGAATGGGGGAGGGGCAGAGAGACAGGGAGACACAGAATCCAAAGCAGGCTCCAGGCTCTGAGCTGTCAGCACAGAGCCAGACGCGGGGTTCGAACCCACAAACCGTGAGCTCACGAACTGAGCCCAAGTCGGAAACTTAACTGACTGAGCCACCCAGGCGCCCCTAATTTGGGAAGATCTCAAGAAGGAAAGGAATACGTATTTGCTCCAGTCACTATCTTCAACAGGAATTAGTACATAAATTAAATATTTTTCTCTTATATTATTTGCCATGTATTTGAGAACCCCACGCCATTCTGTCGGAGCACATTTTGTATAACTTCAACTTATGATCATGTTCACTAATGAAACGGTTGATCCCACACCTATAACCTTGTGCGCGTCTGATGTCAGGCTTCTGTGACGATGCCTCTGTCTACACTGGGGACTTCGTTCTAAGGTGTAAGCCCATATTATGGTTCTACTTAAGTAATTTTCAAATTTGCCCGTAATAAAATAACTGCTCCAACTCAATTACATAAGTGAAAAAAACTTTGACATACTCCTCCATGCTTTCCGCTGAAAAGAAGGAAAAATTCTTCACCCTTCAGTGTCTCCCATCTGGACTCAGAATTAAATTGGCATGAAACAGATTAAT
The DNA here is from genome assembly GCF_007474595.2 of Lynx canadensis. Taxonomy (NCBI): domain Eukaryota; kingdom Metazoa; phylum Chordata; class Mammalia; order Carnivora; family Felidae; genus Lynx; species Lynx canadensis. Next base: position 64,097,502 of record NC_044304.2, read on the forward strand.
GGGAGAAAAAAGAAAGTTTTATTATTGGCGCACAGAGGCCGGATGATGAAGTTGAGACCCAAACAGGCAGCTTTTATACTTTTTAGACAAGGAGACAATTAAACCACGAGGAATTGACAAGACAAAGGAAACTTAACTCTGCGAGTTTCAATTGGTTGGGAAATCTACTCAGAACTGAGGCTAAAATGGTAGATTAGGAAAAAAGTAACAAGGTTCGTTTCCACAGTTTTCCTGGCTTTATAGTTCCTGTCTCTGGTGAGAAGGACGGCTTTTACTTCTTAGTATAGTAAGGATGTTTCTCAAACGGGGGATGTGTTTACTGCTTTCAGAGGCACAGAGGAGGGTCTGAGCATCCTTGAACAGGCTGTTTCTTCAAACACTTACGTCGAATCATCAATATGCCAAAGTAGCACATTGAGGGGACCTGCCCTTCGTCCAACCCAGAGTGTGTCCCAAACACCATCACCATCCCACACTTTGCAGAGACATTTTCTTCAACATTTTATGCTACATCTTAAATCCTAAAGAGAGCAGTTAATATTTTATTCAATTTTATTAAAACCAGAGTCCCCACTTAACTGCTGTGAATTATCAGAGTTGCCGTCCTACAGTATAAATATTTCACTTTTGAATTATTGCTTTGGATTCATCCATTAACATCTAAATATGCTACGTGACATATGTAAGCCGGCTCTCCAGAGAGAAAAACCAGACAGAATAATTTTGAATCTTTTTATACTGTCAACCTTTGTTTCAGCGTCTCAAGCTGCTTTCATTACACAAGCATTTCCCTCTGAACATCAGCCATTCAGCACAAAACACTAACCCCAGGTCCATTTCTGATTAATTGTGAAAAAACGGAATGCTTTTTGCATGACATCCAGAAGTCCACTGCCTTTTTCCTAACACAAAGTAAACGCACTATATATAACACACTATCGCCCTAAAATGTAAATGTAATGTTTAAAATGTAAAAGGCTTAAGAATCTTCTCTTCAAGATCACCAATTATTAATGAGGATATTTGCATTCATTCCCTTTGTATGCAGTAACAGAACCTCCCAGGGCCGGCCACATACAAGAGACAGAGACGTTGTTAAAGCTGGAGCAAATTTCAAACGTTACCCCTGACTATGATGAACTAATACTTATATTTGGTGCGGAATGTGAGATGATTTTCTTCCTCTCCACAGTTTGGTTAAAAACATGGTGTGGAGTCGTAGGGAAATAACTCTCTATTTTTTTCAAGATGTACTTCCCGAATGATGATGCATTGTAAAATATGTAGGTTGGATATTGCAAAGGTAACACTACCTTGGAAGATGTTAAGCGAGGAGGAGAGGTCCCCAAGACATGCCCGTGCTAACTGGGCGCAATGATTTCTCCTTCAAACTCTGAATGCATTGTACATTTGTTAGTGGACTTTAGTCGTGTGACAACTAGGTCGCCTTCATTTTTTACGTTTATATGTAACCTATAGGATTTTGACCTGCAAAGAGCTCTTTATTTATGGAAAAGAAATTGGCTGGCTGTATCAAAAGATTGTTTTTAAAGACATTTGCATCAAACGTCCATACTCATATTTTTTTTAATATTTTTTAAAAAAATTTTAACATTTATTCATTTTGGAGACAGACAGAGCATGAGTGGGGTAGGGGCAGAGAGAGAGGGAGACACAGAATCTGAAGCAGGATCCAGGCTCCGAGCTGTGACAATAGAGCCTGATGCGGAGCTCAAACTCACCAACCAAACCGGGAGATCATGAACTGAGCCAAAGTCAGACACTTAACCCAGGTGCCCCCATACTCACGTTTTTAATCAATTACTCTGAGCATCTCCTCTGTGTCAAACATTATGCAAGAACGCAGTGGCCCTCACGGCCCCCATAATTCTGTGATAGTTTCTGGTTCATATTAGTTTTTGTTTGGGGGGGGGAGTTTGGGGGTCAACTTCCTTTTCATCTCAATCAGTGTCAGTGCTGTTAAAAATAAAACAAGACAGTGGGTCAGCAAGCTAGTCACTTATGTTAAGCCCCACGTCTCCAAACCCAGACTTAACTTAATTACAGTTCTCTCCCAGAAATAGAATCCTCAACCAGTCCGTCAGGGATCACCTAAGTAGGACTATAGTTGTCACCTGCCTGATAGACCCTGCCGTCCCTCAAAGGAAAGGAATCCTGTAATGACCAACCAGCTTTTTCTTGCCTAGTACAACTTCTCTGTCCCTGCTCCCTCTGCCTCTAAACGTCTTTCATTTTGCACAGCTCTGCGGAGTATTGGATGCTGCCTGATTCCAATTGGCTTTTGCTCAAATAAACTATTAAAATTTTAAATGCACTTTCTTACATGTATGGTGTAGTCCCAAGAACGAAAACCTAGAATCGAGTCTAAAAGAAAGTACAAGGCGTAGGCATCGTATGTACTGCACTAAGACTCAGTTTGCTAGTATGAAAAGTGAGGATTCTAGACAGCTATTTCAGAGATTAGAGATATGAAATAAAATAAAGTAGTGAAAATTTAAGGGAAGGGTGTGACACAGTGAATAAAGATGAAACCGTGCAATGCGACAAAAGCACACACCCGATTCCCCATTGATTGAGTGACCAGGTACACGTTTTTGGGTTTATCTGAGCCTCACTGTCCTCATCCACGTTCCAAATTATCTCGCAATGTTGCCGTGTGGGCGTACAAAGGAGGCACCATTTTCCACACCCAGCACACTGGCACCTAGTGGGGTCAGGGTACTAATAGCCGTAATTATCTTCATTTTTGTCAAAGTGAACATTTTAATTTCTGTAAAACGTAGACAAATGTTAGAGATCAGTGTAGATAGAGCAACAACGGAGATTCAGACCATTTCCAGGCTGTGCTTTCTAAATGTGTGTTTGTGTGTATGAGTGGGGGGGTGGGGTGGGGGTGGGGAGTGGGGTGTTGCACCAAGACCTCATCATCCTTAGCTCTACTCGTGCTGTTTGGGAAGACAAAAAAAAAAAAAAAAAAGCAGAAACAATCAGCCGACGGGCACTACAGGATGCTGCACAATTTTGTATCACTGGGAAGATCCAGTTTCCAAAAACCACGGTGATTAGATGAATAACATTAAGTGGGATATTACGGAAACCACAGCAACGTATTTTCCACATGGGTCTCCAATGAGTACTGATGATCTCCGGGGTCTGAGAGGAAAGCAATTTGGTTCTGACCGGGCACTGCTTGACTGAGCCACTGAAATGACTCAGCTGGCCTCTGTCAGGGTGCCCGATTTGCAGATCACGCTGGCCCCAGAAAATACACGCGGTAACGGGCGGTTCACAGCGAGGACGCTGACCTTTCTGCTGGTTGGTGGGAAGGAGGTGCTGGGCTCCTCGGGCCATAATTCACGAGAAGCAGGGCATTCATTCCACGGGGCGATTTTTCAGTCACGCTTTTAATTTAACACAAACCTTGATCCACAATTTTGTAAGTACTTCAAGGAAAGACCAAGAAAAAAATAGTTTTGTTTTTTTTTTTTTTCAGTTGGATCGAAAATGCACACCCGCTCTCAGTCGATTCCTATTTACATACAGGTGTGAAGAAATAAGTAAAAGCGACAGGCAAATTTTCTTGGGAGAAATGCCAACTTTTTGATCAAAACTATTCCAAAATAACATTGAAAGACGTATCTTCTATAGCATTGCACGTTCAGGTAAATAACCCACTATTCGGGTCACTTATCATTAAAACGTGTTTCCATACAAACTAAACTTTCACCACTGACTTTATTTAAAAGAGAAATCTTAATTCTAGTGAAAATGGTTGTTTGATCCGCTTTCCAGAAAACTGCCTAGGTTTGTTGATTAGCGTTGCAGTTTAGTTTTCTAACACACAGAAATGAGACTGTGATCATGAGTAAGAATGTTTGAATAAGGATGCAACAGCCTGGGAAAGCATTATCTACAAGTAGTGGTTATTGAAAAAGAAAATGGGATTGTTTACCTTAATGTGAATGTGGCCCCAAACATTTCCCAAAAAATTACAGTTAAAACTTTATACAAAGCCTTGTTTGCAGACACAACTGATACACGACTGTTATGTTTCTAATAGCATTTCTTGCCTGGATAATAGAACATCAATACTAGCTTCAATATATACCGCTAGACCTACATCCTATCAAGTAGATTTTTAGTTGTTGTTTTTTTTTTTCCACATTTACTTGTGATGTTTAGCTGTCCATTCTTTACATATTGTAAAAACTCCAATTAAAATATAGATCTGACTCCATATTGTCATCCCACTGGGTGGCAGAAACAGAAAACACAATAGTTAAGTAGCAACAGTATGTGTGAAGGACCAGGAGGACAAGAGCTTCCCTCTGGACTTTTACGTACTGCGAAAGCATGCTAAATCCTGACTGTTTCCAGAGATTTAACTCCTCAGTGGAGGGTGTAGTGGGGAAGGTAAAACATTATCTCATCCTTCAGCCCTGGAAATTTGGAAGGGATCGCTGTCATCACAAGGACATGACTGCCGGTTGACCTGTGAGCTGGACCCCAGCAACGAGAGGCTTCTCATGAGGTGCATCCTGCTTGCCTTCCATACTAGAAGCCGCCCCCAAAACACAGCCGTGAGACAGTGATGTGGTGCTGAGACCACCGGGGTGGTACACGTGACTGAGCTCAGGTGAAGCCTCTACAGAAAGTTCAAGATTTGGTAGGTGGGAGTAGAGATGTCCTGGTTTGGTGACACCCAAGGTAAGCCTTGAATGTAAGTTCCCTTGCTCGTTACACCTGTCGGCTGCCCATCTGACCCGGCCTGCCTCTCTCTGCGCTCTCTCCCTGCCCTTCACAGGGGACTAGTTGCAGATCACACATGGGAAGCTCTGAGGAGGTTGGGAAAAAACAATTAGGTCGCTGCACGTTAAAGCTCTGCCAAGAAAATAATGATGGGACGATAACTTGAGTTCACTTGTAGAGGTGTCACGTTGCCTGATATTTACATAGCACATTTTGTTTGACCACACAATTTCACGTGCATTTCTTACAATTCATCTATGATGAGATTACCGTTGCCTACAATTGACCGTTAAGACACTCTATCTGCGTTTGGGTATCCTGAGCATCAAATCACTTAGATAGCTAGATCATACTGAATAGCAAAGTACGGGCTTGCATCAACACATCTAGCTTCCCGGGCCACTGGATTATCACTTCCACATTTTAGTGATATAGGAAACATATGGATCCTCTTCGGTTTTCCTGACCTTGCCTCTCAGAGATCATTTGAAACGGTGCTTCATTTCCAGACCAAAATGAACTTCAGCTCTGTTTTTCTGTTATGAATTTATGCTTCTCTCTGGATCATTTTCACTGAAATCCCCATGAAAATTCTCTAATTTAAGCTGACAAATGTATACTTAGTATAGACAAAAAGGTTGTAAAGGAATGAAGATATTTTTAAGGTCAATATAATTTTTATTAAGAACACTAAGAACTGGAATAGGATTGGTGTTAGAGATATTTAACTGTGTTATTAAGATATACATGGTGTAGGACTTAAGCATTATTGTAATACAATCAACTGTTCAGAATAGACCCAATTAAAATGTTAGCACAGAATAAAGGTAATGTTTCACAGGGCTTATCAACAATGGCCTTTTTTTTCCTTTTCTTTTTAGATCATGGGATTGGATTTGTAGCAAGTCAATTAAAAAGAAAATTATTAAGTTAGATAAATACCATAAGCTATACAGCAAAGTACTTTGGACTTGGGTTGAAGTTTTAATACAAAATAAAAGAACAAAAATGTAAACCAATGGCATATGCTATCTGTGGTATAGACAGGACTTCCTAAACATCATGACACTATAGGCAAAAATCATGGAAGAAAAATGGTTAATATTTGCAACTTTGTATTCTAGAAGTTCACTATAAACAAAACTTGAAAGAAGGGGTAGGGGGGAACAAACATATTTTCAAAATAATTCAGTGATACGGATTCTTTATAGGATACTTCATTACAGAAAGTTAGCTCAGTAGAAATGGATAGGACTTGGGCAGATAATGCAAAAAGGAGGGAACAGAAAAAGAAAATATGCATATAAAATGTTCATTAAAAAAGCAAAGATGGGGGCACCTGTGTGGCTGATTCTCTTGGCTGAATCTCAGAAAAGATTCTCTGATTCTTTGTAGTTACAGATCATGATCTCATGGTCATGGGATCAAGCCCCACATCAACTACGTGCAGCACAGAGCCTGCTTGGGATTCTTTCTCTCTTTCTCTCTCTGCCCTTCCCCTACTCATTCTCTCTCTCTTTCTCTCTCTCTGTCTCTCTCAAAATAAACAAAAATTTAAAAACACTTTAAAAAAACAAAGATGAACACATTGAAATGACAGGAAAATTCACCATAATATAGGGATTTGTTTTTAGAAGTGACATTGCCAAAAATGTCAGTGTAAGAGGAACTGTGAAACATCATCTTTCCCCAAAAGCAATAAATCAGCTGGCAAAACTGGTCAGAACCAACTTTGTCAGAACCGTAGACTCTATAAACAAAACTTAAAACAACCAGAGGAGGGGCGCTTGGGTGATCCAGTTGGTTAAGTGTCCGACTTCAGCTCAGGTCATGATCTCACGGTTTGTGAGTTTGAGCCCCATGTCAGGCTCTATGCTCTGATCCTATGTTCCCTTCTCTCTGCCCCTCCCCCGCTCACTCGTGTACATGCTCTCTCTCTCTCTCTCTCAAAAATAAATAAACAAAATAAATAAACATTAAAAAAAAAACAGCAACAACCAGGGGAAATGCTTAATGAAGAAAGAAGCAGATGAAATTCAGTAGGATGAGCCGTGTTATCTCAACTTACAAGTTTAACATCTCGCACTCCCAGCCTTTACACTGAAAAGTACAAGACGATATTGCTCAAAAAATTAAAGACCTAATTAAATGGAAAGACATGACATGTTCATGTATTAGGAGACTTAATATGGCTAAGAAGACAATAATACCCAAAGTGACCTAAAGTTTCAATGCAATCCCTATCAAAATCCCAACAATAGCCTTTTTTTTTTTTTTTACAAATGAATAAGCCGATCCTAAAATTCATGCAGAATTACAAGGGACCCCAAGTGGTCAAAACAAAGAATAAAGTGGAAGAACGTACACTTCCCAATTTGAAAGCATACTACAAAGCTATAATTATGGAAAGAGTGTGGTACTGACATATGAAAGGATTATACATCCATGGAGTAGATTTGACCAAACAGACATAGAGTCCTACGTGTCTACTCCATTGATTTTCCAGGGTGCCAAGGTCATTCAATGGATAAAGAATCATTTCTTCAATATCTGGTTCTGGAACTACTGGATGCAAAAGAAAAATGTTGGACCTTTACCTCAAGCCATATCAAATGAAATCAAAATTGATCAAAGAAATTAATGTAAGAGCTAAAATAAAACTCATGGAAGGAAACAAAGGTGTAAATATTCACAAACTTGCATTAGACAATGCATTCTTAAATATGACACTAAAAGTACAAACAACTAAAGAAAAAGATAAATTAATGCCCTTACCCCAATATGACTGTATTTGGAGATGGGTCTTTGGGAAAGTAAGTACGGTTAAATGAAGTTATAAAGGTGGGGCTCTAATCCAAATGGATTGCTGCCCTTTATAAGAAGAGGAAGAGACACCAGAAAATCTCTCTATGTGTGCTTGGAGGAAAGGCCATGTGAAGACATTGGCCATCTACAAGCCAAGGGGAGAGGCCACAGAGGGACCCAACTCTTATGGCACCTTGATCTTGGACTTCCAGCCTCCAGATCTGTGAGAGGATAAACTTCCAGTGCTTCAAGCACCCAGACTGTGGGTTTAGTCATGTCAGCCCAGCAAACATTTATGAAGAGTAAAAATAAATAGTGAAGGAAAAAAGAGATTTAATCCAGCATTTCCACTTCTGGACATAAATGCCAAGGAAATAACTGTGTCTATTTTTAATGAGAAAAAGGTTGTGGGGGGGTGTCTGAGTGGCTCAGACGGTTAAGCATCTGACTTGGGCTCAGGTCATGATCTCAAGGTTTGTGAGTTCGAGCCCCATGCCGGGCTGTCTGCTTTCAGCACAGAGCCCACTTTAGATCCTCTGTCTCCCTTTCTCTCTGCCCCTTTCCCGCTCATACTTGATCTCTCTCTCTCTCTGTCAAAAATATACAAATATTTTTTAAAAAATAGGTTGTGGAGGGGCGCCTGGGTGGCGCAGTCGGTTAAGCGTCCGACTTCAGCCAGGTCACGATCTCGCGGTCCGGGAGTTCGAGCCCCGCATCAGGCTCTGGGCGGATGGCTCGGAGCCTGGAGCCTGTTTCCGATTCTGTGTCTCCCTCTCTCTCTGCCCCTCCCCCGTTCAAGCTCTGTCTCTCTCTGTCCCAAAAATAAATAAAAAAAAAAAACGTTGAAAAAAAAAATTAAAAAAAAAAAATAGGTTGTGGAGCTTCTTATGTAGCTAAATACTGGATATAAATTGGCTATCTAAAATCAAGAATAGTTCACATAAATTTTACATCTATTTAAGGGAATAGTAGTTAACCATTATAAAGAACTTATACATGAATACATGTGTACAATATTTTGCTAAGACAAAATTTAACTTATGAAGTAATAGTTTTCCAATAAATACATTTCTGGAATGAAGTACATATTAGCATACAACAAGATTTAACGACTTACGGTGACTATCTCCAGATAAAGCAGTGGTATGTTCTGGTCATCTTGCAACAGCTCACCGTAGGTGGTGTTCTATATAAACCTCATTCAATGGCACCAAGATGGTATCTTGCAATTGGCCATCGTGGGCGTATTTACAGCAGATGCTAAAAATAAAGATTTTAAATTTTATTTCATTGATTTTATGACATATTGTCTCGCTCGCATAGCACTGGTATTACTTCTGTGGTATTTTCTATTTGTTTTCTCTTCTCTGAGTCACGAGATTTTTGTATATTTTACTTTGTATGTATTACTCCTAACATATTTTCACTATTTTTGCAATTTTAATTGCTTAAGAATTTTTAATTTAATATAATAGAATTTATCAAATTTTGTTTGCCTTTCACGTTTAATTTTTAGCGTTTGTTTTTTTAATTCCAATGCAATTAATAAACGGTGTTCTGTTAGTTTCAGGTGTACAATAAAGTGATTCAACGGTTCTCAATGCCCATCATGATAAACGTACTCTTAATCCCCTTCAATTATTTCTTTTTTTTTTTTTTAATTTTTTTTTTCAACGTTTATTTATTTTGGGACAGAGAGAGACAGAGCATGAATGGGGGAGGGGCAGAGAGAGAGGAAGACACAGAATCGGAAACAGGCTCCACGCTCTGAGCCATCAGCCCAGAGCCTGACGCGGGGCTCGAACTCCCGGACCGCGAGATCGTGACCTGGCTGAAGTCGGAGGCTTAACCGACTGCGCCACCCAGGCGCCCCCCACTTCAATTATTTCATCCATCCCCCCACCCACCTCCCCTCTGGCAAACATCAGTTGGTTCTCTATAGTTAAAAGTCTATTTTTTGTTTGTCTCTTTTTTTCTTTGTTTGGTTTCTTAAATCCCACATATGAGCAAAATCGTATGGTATTTGTCTTTCTCCAATTGTCGTATTTCTCTTTGCATAATACTTTCTGTCTCCATCCATGTCATTGCAAATAGCAAGGTTTCACTCTTTTTTATGACTGAATAATATTCATGTGTGTGTATGTGTGTGTGTGTGTGTGTGTGTGTGTACCACATCTTCTTTATCCATTCATCTATCAATGAGCATTTTAGTTGCTTTCATATCTTGCTTATTATACATACTGCTGTAATAAATGTAAGGATGCACATATCTTCTTGAATTAGTGTTTTCATGGGGTGGGGGAAGGTAAATACCCATTCTTTCAAACTATTCCAAAAAATGGAAAAAGAAGTAAAGTTTTCAAATGTATTCTATGAGGCCAGCATTACCCTGATATCAGACCAGATAGGACACTCCAAAAATGAAAACTACAGGCCAATATCTCTGATAAACATAGATGCAAAAATCTTCAACAATATATTACCTAACCAAATCCAACAATACTTTTGAAAAATGATTCACCACAATCAAGTGGTATTTATTCCTGGGATGCAAATATAGTTCAATATTGGCAGATGAATCAATGTGATACATCACATCAATAAGAGAATAGATAAAAACCATACAGTCATTTCAATGGATGCAGAAAAAGCATTTGATAAAGTCCAATACCCATTCATGATAAAAACTCGCAACAAAGTTGGCTTATAGGGAACATACCTCAACATAATAAAGGGCATCTATGAAAAATGCACAGCTAATATTATACTCAATGATGAAAAACAGAGTTTTCTATTAAGGTCGGGTACAAGACAGGAATGTCCACTCTCACCACATTTATTCAACATACTATGAGAAGTGCTGGTCACAGCAATCAGGCAAGAAAAAGAAAGAAAAAGCAAATAAATCGGTAAGGAAGAAGTCAAACTCTCCCTATTTGCAGATGACATGACACTATATATAGAAAACCTGAAAGACTCCACCAAAAAACCACTAGAACTGACAGATGAATTCAACAAAGTCACAGCATACACAATTAATGACAGAAATCTGTTGCATTTCTATATACTAATAATGAAGTAGCAGAAAGAGAAATTAAGAAAACAATCCCATTTATAATTGCACCAAAAATAGTAAAGTACTAGGAATAAACTAAACCAAAGAGGTGAAACACCTGTACTCTGAAAACTGTAAAACACTGATGAAAGAAATTGATGATACACACAAATGGAAAGGTATTCCATGTTCATGGATTGAGAGAACAAATATTGTTAAAATGTCTATACTACCCAAAGCAATCTACACATTTAATGGAATCCTTATCAAAATATGATCAGTATTTTTTACAGAATTAGAACAAACAATCCTAACATTCGTATAGAAACACAAAAGACCCCAAATAGCCAAATCATTCTTGAGAAAGAACAAAACTAGAGGTATCACATTCTAAGATTGCAAGATATGCCACAAATCTGTAGTAATCAAAACAGTATGGTACTGGCATAAGACTATACACATAGATTGGGGCGTCTGGGTGGCTCAGTCAAACATCCAACTTCAGCTCAGGTCATGATCTCAACAGTACATGGGTTCAAGCCCCATGTCAGGCTTTGTGCTCACAGCTCGGAGCCTGGAGCCTGCTTCAGACTCTGTGTCTCCCTCTCTCTCTGCCCCTCTCCTGCTCATTTTCTCTCTCTCTCTCTCTCTCTCTCTCTTTCTCTCTCTCAAAAATAAATAAACATTAATTTTTTTTAAAGAACGTACACATAGATCAAGGGAACTGAATAGAGAGCCCAGAAATAAACACATGTTTTTATTGTTAACTAATCTATGACAAAGGAGGCAAGGATATGCAATGGGAAAAAGATAATCTCTTCAACAAATGGTGTTGGGAAAACTGAACAGCTTTTGCATCTTTCATGCAAAAGAATGAAACTGGACTAATTTCACACTTGATTTTTAAAATCTGCTTGGAGAGGCCCCTATGTGACTCAGTTGGTTAAGCATCTGACTCTTGACTTCAGCTCAGTTCATGATCTCATGGTTCTTGGGTTCAAGTCTGTGTCAGACTCTGCATACAGCTTGCTTGAGATTGGGATTCTCTCCTTCCCTCTCTCCCTGCCCCTCCCCTGCTCATGCATGCTCCCTCTCTCTCTCTCAAAAGTAAATAAATAAATGTTTAAAAAATAAAATCTGCTTGGATTTAATTGTTTTGTATTATGTGAGACAAATCCAATTTATTTTTTATATAAATAACCAATTTTACAGAAATATTTACTAGGGCGCCTGGGTGGCTCAGTCGGTTAAGCGTCCAACTTCAGCTGAGGTCCTGATCTCACAGTTTGTGAGTTCAAGCCCCATGTCGGGCTCTGTGCTGACAGCTCCGAGCCTGGAGCCTACTTTGGATTCTGTCTCCCTCTCTCTCTGCCCCTCCCCACTTGTGCTCTCTCTGTCTCTCAAAAATAAATAAATGAAAAGAAATTTTTAGAACTATTTACTGAATGATGCCTAATTCCCCCATCACCCTGCTATATGGAATCGATCACAAATCAAGGACATTTACATGCATAGGTCTGTTTCTGGACCCTCTCTTATTTTTTATTTTAACAGTTTTCTTCTCTGTGCCCAATTTGTGCTAGAATAATGTTCCCCCAAGGATGTCTGCATGTTAACCATAGAACATGTGAGTATGCCACCTTACACGGTAAAATGAACTTTGCCGATGTGATTAAGCTAAGTCTACTGAGTTGGGGAGAGTACCCTGAATAATCTGGGGGGACCCAACACAAGGGTCCTTATAAGTAAGAGGGTGAGGTAGGAGAGTCAAGGCCAGACAAGAAGCGTGGTGAACGATGTACAGTCGGAGTGATGGGACTGAGACAGACACTTGCTGGCCATTGCTGGCTCCCACGGGGGAGGGAGGCACTAGCCAAGGAATGCAGATGGCCTGGGGGACTTGGAAAGGCAAGGAAACATTCTCCCTTAGCACCTCCAGTAAGGAACACAGTCCTGTGGGCACTTTGACTTTAACTTAGCGAGAGTCAGTTTAGACTTCTGTCCTCCAGAGCTCTAAGATAAAACGTTCGTACTGTTTTAAGCCACTAAGTTTGAGGTAATTTGTTACAGCAGCACTAAGAAACTAAAATGCCGTTCCCATGGCCTTCACCTGGTATTGTTTCGTAATAAATACTGTTGAATGAGAGGCCAGATCTCCACACACTGTTCTTCAGAAGGGTCTTGGCTTCCTGGATCTAACACTTGCAAATCAATTCAGTTCATAGATAACCACAACTCACCCCCACATGCACGTGCACACACACCCTCACACCCACACCTCCCCCCCCCCCCGACACACAAAGATGTGTCAAACTTCTTGGGATCTTAGAACAGCATCGAATATCTAGATCAGCAGTTCTCAAAGTAGGGTTCAAGACTCTTTTAGAAGATTCTCAAGATTCTCCCTTTTGCTGTTCGTATCTACGTTCCAACAGACTGACTACAGAAACAGGCATGAGAATCCAGTTGCCATCCACTAAACACATATTATCTTTTCAAATATAGAAAACAAAGCCACTCTCCTCATATTATGCTTTGGAAATAATAGTTATCTTTCATAAAATATGTGCTACGTATGTCATTATAGCTAATGGTTTTCTGATGGTCACTTAAAATGAACTAAAAAATATACACTTCAAAATGTTCTAAACAGTAATTTCTGACAAAATAAATGTTGATAGATGCAATCCACACAAGCAAAAACTCTCCGTAATCCTTAAGAATTTTTTGGAGGTTAGAGGCACCTGGGTGGCTTAGCTGGTTAAGCATCCAACTCTTGGATTTCAGCTTGGGTATTGATCTCACAGTTCATGAGTTCAAGCCCCACATCAGGCTCTGCACTGACAATGCAGAGCCTGCTTGGGATTCTCTCTCTCCCTCTCTTTCTGCCCCTCCCCTGTTTGTACTCTCTCTGTCTCTCAAAATAAATTAAAAAAAAAAAAAAAGAAGAGAGAGAGAGAGAGAGAAAAGAATTTGTTGGAAGTTAAAGTAGTACACAGAACATAAAGATTTAAAACTGCTGATATATATTAATTTTAAGCAAGATGTATTTATGATGTCGTTTCCCTAAGAATGAATGTATCTCTATCATAATGTATATCTTTACTTTTATTAAATAATATTTGATGACTTTCTATAACATTTTAAAACTATACCAAATTCTGTTTTTTAGTAGATTTGTTGCTATAAAATTAATACTTTTGTTTCTGTTTTATGAATTTTATAAATGTTATAAAAGTGTTTTATATATTTTATAAGGTTATCCTATATTTTTTAAATGATATATTTTCTATTTTATACAAAAACTATTTGTCTATTCCTAATAATAACTTAAGATTCCTTAGGGTGTTTGTTATCATAGGGAAAAAAAGACATATTTTCCTACCTTTTCAATACTTATAAATGTATTTATTCTCAGTACCTAATTGCACCATCTAGGATTTTCAGCAGAATATTGAGAAAAGCTGATGAGAACAAGGCATCTTGTTTTAGGTGCCCTTAATTTCCTTAAATTAAAGGAAGGTTTCAAAAAGTCAGTATTAATTGTGATATTTGCTGCAGGCACTTTTTTCTAGGTTAATATTGTTAAATCAGGGTAAGGAACATCTCTCTTCTTCCTATGTTCCTACAAGTTTTTATACCCATAGATGAGCGTTGAATGTTGCCAAATGATTTTTCTACACTGTTAACATCAGGTTAGACTAGACTCTGGCAGTTACAAATAGACCCCAAACCCCACTGCATTACCAGAATAAATACTTTTCCCTTAAATCACATCATTGTCTGACACAGGATAAGTGGGAAATCTTAATACTTCTATATCTATTAAAGATTTTGTGTCTTTAATTTAAAACATTCTCACAAAGATAATTCCATGCCCAGGCAGCTTTGCTCATAAATTCCTACAAATCCTTCCAAGAGAATATAAAAATAGAGAAAATCCAATTTGCTGTAAGAAGTTAGTGTAGGGTAACCTTGATATCAAATCTGAATAAGGACATTATAAGGAAGGAAAGCATCTCTCATTAACATAGGTATGGAAATAATAAATAAAATATTAGATAATCTAGTTCGGCGATATACAAAACTATAAATAGACTGTGATGAATTGGTATGTATTCCAAGGTTGGTTTAATATTAAAAAAATAAATCAATGTAGTTTGTCACATTAAAAAATAAAGGCAAAAATCCTGCCATCTTGATGGTTGCAAAATAAAGCAGTTGATCAATCGAAAAAAAATTCAAAAATTTAGAAATAGATGGAAACTTTCTTCACCCGTTAAGAAGTATTTATAGAAAAAAAATTAAAAATATAAGCAGCACCTTCTTCAGGGTGAGATTTTGAAAGGGCTACATAAATGAAAAATAAATGTAAGGTATTGATGGGTTGGAAAATGCAATATTATAAAGGTGCCACCACCCTCAAATTGAGCTGAGGATTCAAACAAGATGATGGAAGTTTTTATAATCAGTTTTCACAAATTCTAAATCCATATAAAAAGGTAAAAGGCCAAGAAAAGCAGATATGCTCCTAGGGAATCAAAACAAAACCCAGAGAGCTGAGATTACTGGATCCAAAGACAATGTGATAGAACTAAGGAGGACACCTTTGTCCCGGCGCAAAGCTGAACCCCTTGACCGAGAACCATCACAGAGGCCGGAAAGAGATCCACAGACACAGGGACATCTGACTTAAGGTACCAGTGCTGGGGAGGAAAGAGTTTGCTTTTTATATGTTAATGGTGCTGTGTTAAGAGAATACTCTTATCGCAAAGCTACTCTTTTTGACCCTGGATGGCATACCAGACGTCTTATAGATCTTCAAGTAAAAGGTAAAACAATAACAATTCTGAGAAAAAACAGAAGACTCTTCTTGAACTTAGGAAGGGGAAAATGTCTTATACAAGACACATAAGGCTCTAGTCATAAGGTAAAAGAAATTAATAAACATCCAAAACAAGAGTTTCTATTCATTATGACAGTTAATAAAGGGCCCTCCCCTACTCGCTCTCTCTCTCTTAAAAAAAAAAAATAAAAAAAAAAAAGGATTTAAACCCAAATCTGTAACTTAATTGTCCTCACCCCATGAACAGTAAGGTGGGGGCAGTGGGGTAAAGGGGAGGGGGTCTCCAGGGGGGTGTACCAGTAACCTGATGGGTATGATCAAGGGTTAACCTCATTCTCTCTCTCCGTTCATCATTCAGATCCAGGCTCAGGGCTGGCCCTCCCCGGCCACCTGGGTGAAACACCTGTCCACTGTGTCCCCTAAACCCTGGAGAACGTGTTTCTTTCGCTTCAAATGGTTTCCTTGAAACACTTCTCAGAAGTTTGACGTGATGGGGATGCGGGATCCCTAGCAGGCTGGCAATTTCCTTCAGAGAACTCTCTCTTCGGATCCCTGTCTCTCTTCAACATGCCGAGCTGCAGGAGGGCACCGGGTGATGGATTCCTAAACTCTCTTTTGACCCCCATCTTCGCAAGTCCTGTTATCAGTCATGTTTGGGATGTCAGGGTACCTAACACTCTTCTTCCCCTGGGAGGGGGACTAAGTCTACCTTGCATTCCTTTTAAGACCTTTAAGATCACACCCGTTAGTGATCTCCGTTAACTGGGCTTATTATACAGGCCAGTCAGGACGACCCACCCCAGCAGGGTTGAGAGGGACATTATCCCTAATACACAGTCACAACGCTGCCCCCAGCTGGGTGGGGGGGTGGGGAGGGTCTGGAATGTGTTTTCTTTTTATGCGCCTGTGTGGTCTTGGACATAAACACAATTCGGTTTCTATGTTGTCAATCGCAGCCTTTAGCACCTGCTCATTTGAATGCCTGTCAATTTGCATATGCCAGGAGGGACCTAACAACACGTATTCTGTGTGTTACTCAGGGTGCTATGAAGTACAAGTCCTAAGTGCTCACTATCATTAACCCAGTGTAGATTTTTATCTAGTACATTTCTTGATGTCAGAAGAAAAAAAAAAAAAACAAAACCCAACTGCTTGTGTGAATATGCATGTGCACGCACACTGTCACACGGAAACTTAACAGTTCTCACACAAAGAATACTAGCATTTTCTCTTCTCCCTTCACAACAACCACCCCTGCAGGCTGCAGCCCTCACGGAACACCACTCCCAAATCCTTCCTGGGAAAATGCAGCATCCCTGGTCCCAGCCGGGCTTCTGAGGTCTCTACCTCCTGTGTGTGAGCAGGAATGTGAGTCACAGTGTGCATCTACCGTGGTGTTCTGTGTGGGCAGCAGGTGGCAAAGCAGACCAGGATTGCCAACACCCTGCCCCTAAAAGATTGAGAGCCCACCATGCGTATTTTCCGAGCACAACGCTGTGAAATTGAAGTCCACCAACCCTTTGTCCCTACCTGTCCAATTCTGAGGTGACACTTTTTCCACATTTCTCTTCATCTGAATATGCGTTCTCACCACGCAGGAATGTCAACAAAATCTTCCTCGCAAGATGCTGGGGCACTAAAAATTAACATCTTCTCTCTCTTTTTTTAATTTATTTATTTTGAGAGAAACAGAGACAGTGCAAGTGGGGGAGAGGCAGAGAGAGGGAGAGAGAGAATCCCAAGAGGACTCTGCCCTCTCAGTGCAGAGCCCAGTGTGGGTCTCGAACCCATGAAACTGTGAGATTATGACAGGAGCTGAAACCAAGAGTTGGATGTTTAACCGACTGAACCACCCAGGCGCCCCAAGATCTTTTTTGAAGAAAGTAATAATCCCTCGTCTTCATAAGAGCCACTAACTGAAACTTAACACAATAAAATGACAAACTCGTACCGTATCTTTCAGTCTTCAGCAAGTTATTGCAAGGAAGTGTCCTTTGGTTTTCTTGAGAACACTATTTAGCTATTATACTCACTTGATAAACGTCACATGGCTATAAAACCTTCAAATATTCACATATTCAACCAGAGTCTGGCAATAGGTGTTCCTCAAAATCAATAAATGTTTAACATATTTTTAAAAAGAATATTATAACTGTGTAATTTTCCTCTCTGCAACTTTGGTTAAAATGTTCCTTTTGTGTCTTTATCCTCAGGATCTAAATAATAGCAAGTTTAAAGGTTCTTAGATCTTGTTTGCCTGGGGCCAGTCACGAGTTGGGGAGTGCAGACCTGTCTCCCCAAGCAGGTGTCAGAATATGAGTATAATAAAGAAATTCAGCGGCCCCTGGGTGACTCAGTCAGTTGAGCGTCCGACTTTGGCTCAGGTCATGATCTTGCCATCCATGCATTCAGGCCCCGCGTCGGGCTCTGTGCTGACAGCTCGAGGCCTGGAGCCTGCTTTGGATTCTGTCTCCCTCTCTCTCTGCCCCTCCCCTACTCACGCTCTCTCTCTCTCTCTCTCTTGCTCTCTCTCTCTCTGTCTCTCTCTCTCTCAAAAAAAAAAAAATTAAGAAATTCAAGGATTCAGATTGGACCACACTAAGCATAGAACTGGGAAGAAATTATTGTATGACATGAAACCTTAAAACTTGTCAGGGTTCCTAGGATGTTTGAAAATAATAGTATTATTAAGCATTATGCACCTGGATAGCAATGACCGAGTCTCTTGTTTGTATAATAGCAAGCACTAGAGTTTAGCCATCTCGGGAGATGCAGACAATATGAAATTGTTCAAGTTGGTCCCTTATTTTTCAGGTATTATCCCTCTGCCTAATCCAACCAATTTCCCTACGACTCACTACGAGGTACCTTCCATTACTCAGGCACTAATTCCTTCGTTTATCTGCCCCATATCTATTGAACTTACTATTTTCCGTAGGATTCTAGGCATTGGACATATTGACGTTGTTTACAGATTCACTGAGGCTTCCTCGATGGTTTGTAGCTGATTCATGACTTCACCTGAATCCTGCTCTCATCTTGACCTTTTTTGTCAAATGCATGTAACTTGGCCCTAGGGTTTTTGACTCCTGTGCTACCTGCATTTATGACACTTAGTTGGTACCCACATCGAATGGATTTTAATCCCCAGCAGACTGTTCGTTACTGGCCTGTGGGGGCAGGGCGGCGTGCATGAGGAGTTCTGGGGCCCTGTCACCATGTCACCCGGTGGTGTCTCTCAGCAAGGGAGGGTATGAGGGGAGCCAGAGAGGGAAAGAGGCAACCAAGACTTTACCCGGTTCACTTTCCCCATCACTTAACATTTCTAGCGACCGTCCAAAGACAAGAACAGAATTGCGCCCTACAACAGGACAAACAGGAGGGATAGGTTACGTCAAAGGATATTCTCCCTGCTTTTCTCAGGCTGGAACCAAAAGTTCCAGCGAGCTCGGAGTGCAGATGGAGTCCTGGAGTTCAAGGCCACAAAGACAGCTGAGGCTCCCAATCCCTTCTGCACCTGTTGCTACAGTGGCTTTGGAAATCCCTGAAATTCTAGGTAGCATCCTCCATAGGATAGGTCTAATACATGTGTGCATGCATGTGTGTTTTTAATATAGGCTACAGTTTCAGAACTCAAGGGGAAAAGAGTTGAAAAGAAAATTTGCAGGGCACCTGGGTGGCTCAGTCAGTTCAAACATCTGACTCTTGGTTTCAGCTCAGGTCACGGTCTCAGGTTTTGTGAGTTCGAGTCTCGCATTGGGCTCTGCGCTGACAGTGTGGAGCCTGCTTGGGATTCTCTCTCTCCCTCTCTCTCTGCCCCTCCCCCAATCTCTCTCTGTCTCTCTCTCTCCCTTTCTGTGAAAATCAATAAACTTAAAGAAAAGAAGTTGTGCTACTTGCCTTAAGTATGTTTTTCCAGTTTCTCATGATGAATACCTTCCTTTTAGTCACTTTTATTTAATAACAAGCTACACATATTTGTTTTGATATGACAGCTGAACTATAGCCATTGGGACAGGAAGGGTTCTCATGTTTGCTGCTTCTCCTCAGGCTGTTTTCTCATCCCTGTCTTCTCCGTAGACAGACTTCCTCATGCTCATGATGTCGCGACGACACTCACACAGCTGACTCTTCAACACGCACTGCCAGTCTCATGCCCTTCTCTAATCTAACGTTCAAAGACCAAAATACATCATGCGACCCGCAACATCCATACAATCTGGGGTGACAACAATGGGGTTCTGGCTCTATGCCGTTCTCTCATTCATGCTCTGCATTTGAACTTCCCCACTGTTCCTTCAGGACATAAATTTCATCGTGCGTCCCTGTGCCCCAGCCCCAGCCCTTTGCATAGGACATCTGCATGTGACACTGCATTCACCCAAGTGTCTGACACCTCTATCCCTAGCCACTAGTTGAGTCCCTCCTTTTGACTTGAATTTTCAGCACAATCATATCTTCCTAGGGAAGCTTATTCTGGCCTCCCTGTAGGTCACCTGTTCCCTCCATGGCCAATGCGTTCTAACATCATGGTGCCTTCCACATTCCCCATCACACTGGGAATGCTTTTGGTTCAACATCAGTCTGGTGCCAGGTGGGTGACAACCTAGTGGACCAGAGATGACCTCAGATGAACTCTTCACTCTCAAGATCCATTCAAAGTGTTACCCCCTTGCTTAATCCACTTGGACTTCTAAACCCACTCATCATCTTGGGACAATGTGACACATACTTTTGTTAGAAATATAAATTGTAGGGGCGCCTGGGTGGCTCAGTCGGTTAAGCGTCCGACTTCAGCTCAGGTCACCATCTCGCGGTCCGTGAGTTCGAGCCCCGCGTCGGGCTCTGGGCTGATGGCTCAGAGCCTGGAGCCTGCTTCCGATTCTGTGTCTCCCTCTCTCTCTGCCCCTCCCCTGTTCATGCTCTGTCTCTCTCTGTCTCAAAAATAAATAAACGTTAAAAAAAATTTAAAAAAAAATATAAATTGTAACCTATGCCTCTTCCTCCGTTCACATAATTGCATCAAAGCATTCAATGTGGGCCAATACTGGTCCCCAAAATTCTGAGCTGAAGGAACTTCATGGAAGCAACTTTATGAAAGATGTACAGCTGGTCTGAGCCCCGCGTTTACACAGGTAGATTTTTATGTTTGTGGGTGTGGTGTCTGTCACAGTTGTGACAAGGTTCAAATAACCATTCAGTGGGGGACAAGACCGAAACAAAGGAAAACAAAAACGCAAACCAGGGTCAAGCCGGTTAGCTGCCTGAGTCTTACCAATAGTGACTCGGTTTCTTCTATCTGGAAACTGCATTTCTTTTCATTAGGTATTTTCTCAAGAAATATACTCCAAGGACCCAATATATGACCAACAACAACAACAAAAAAGCTTTCTGAATTTTCTCAATTTTTGCGTACCTGTATGATAAAATTTTTGTCCCTTGTTCCTTTCTTTCTCAGGCATAGTTTAGTATCAGTATATGCAAAGAAAGCCCTTCCCCAAGACCATGTTTTCATACCTCCCCCCCAGAAAGCACAGAAGTTGATGGAGTCCCTCCAAGTTGCCAAATTTACCCATGTCTACTTGTGAATTAATTGACTATATGACAGCCACGGTGATGGCATTGAACGTTTGATTTAATAATTTCCCTTCCCACATACTTCTCACTTCCTGGGTATCTACTGTCCCCTCTAAACCATTAGGTACGATGCTCACACGACTCTGGTTTCCCTCCGTTAAGAACAAGTAATAATTTTGATGAGAAAACAGCTCCTCTTCTTCTTTTCAAGATGCAAGTGTGAAACTCATGATGGAAAAAAAAAAAAAGAACAAAAAAAGAATCCCTTGTGGGAGGAGCTGTTAGCAAGAACGTGAGTGTATGAATGGAATAGCAATTTGCAGGCATGAATGGAGACCTCTGCTCTCCACCCGTGCAGAGCTAGAAAGCAGCAGAAAACAGACTCAAAGCTGAGATCAATCCTGCCGACACTTGCAGGGCACACGGCAGCCTGGCCTGGTTGCTCAGGGAGATGAGCTGGTCGCCAAGCGTGAGAAGGACAGTCGTGGTGGAATGTGTCTCCTCTCGCACTGGGCCATCAGCTCGGGCAGGTCCGGGACCGTGTTTCCGGCAAAGACAGGACCTGGGCCCCCACAGATGTCAGGCTGTCCTCCCAGCATGGGGCTTTGTGTCTCTGCTTCCTCTTGGGCCTCGAAACACAGCTGAAGGCACAGGTTACAGGTGCAGGGGCCACACGCGGCTGGGAAGCGAAGCGTGGGCAATCCTGGCGGGTTTCTGTAGCTCCCCATGCTGGCAGCCAGCCCCAGATTCTTAGGCATTGGGAGTGGCTTTTTGGGGGAGCTGGAGGGGACAGGACTCCACACCTTAGAGCTGCTCTAGCGCTCAGGGAGCTTGGGGAGGAGACTTGGGTAGGAAGCTGATGGCTGCTGACCACAGCCCTCCCAGCCCCGGCTGCAGGCAGAGGAGTTAGCTCCTGGGCCTTGAGGACCGACATTCTACAGCAAAGATAGCTGAGCCCCCAGCAGGTGCTTAGGCCCGGGGACAGAGCAGTTCATGGGGTCCCCAACATCTTCTCTGGGATCAAAGGGGTTTGGGGGCGTATGTTCTTGCTTTGCTAGCCCCCTTTTATGTGCCAGCCAGCCTATAACAGGGAGAATCTGTGGAGAAGGTATTCATATCAAACCAATTTTTGTTTGTTGACTCAAGTTTTTTTTTTTTTTTTTCAATGTGTATTTATTTTTGAGTGGGGGGAGACAGAGGATCTGAACTGGACTCTGTGCTGACAGCAGCAAGCCTGATGCAGGGCTCGAACTCGCAGAACCAGATCATGACCTGAACTGAAGTCAGATATTCAACCAACGAGGCCACCCAGGTGCCCCAGACTCAAGCTTTTAACTCGGGATTTTGCTTCCATCATTCTGAGCTGAGCTCTTGTTCCAAGTGCAAGTCTGACGTACAGAGTATTGTTTGCCCTGCCAAGCGTTCACTGGGAGTCCTGGGGGGCATCACCCACCGGGCTGCGGGAGGGGCACCCACCGCCTGCCCAGAGGTTGGGAGCCAGGCTAGCGCTGTCCTTCTAGGGAAAGCCTGTCTGCGGGGGTGCTGCTCCTTCTGTCCGGTTCTGGAAAGCGAACACCGCTCTGGACACACACCACGAGCAGAAAAGAAATGAGATCTGGAGTTTTGTTTCACAGCATTACTCTCAAAGGTGAATTACAGGCTTCACTTTCAGTTCTGAAGTCTCCCTAGGCCGATGGAGGTGACAGAATAGTGTCCTTCGGGGTCCTGGGGACGGGTTCACGAAATGATCCCCAGGTACACAGGAAGTACCTCGCAAATGTTTTCTCTGTGAAGACAGGCATGGGGTGCCTAGCACCGAGCGGATGTCAGAAAGCATTTGAATAATAAGGCAATTAGTGAATTAATTAATCATACTAAGAAAGACACGGGCAGGAAGTAAAGGGCAGAGGAAAATTAATGGAAATCATAAAATACCTGCCCACTCGGTGCAAAGACCCTAAGAGGTAAGAATGGGCTGGGTATCTCTAATGAGGTGGAAAGAAGGCATTTGAGAAAAACCACTTCCTTTTCTAAATTTTATTTCAGAATATAGTATGCGTTTGCTAAATATGGCCACAAATTATGTAAGTGGCACAAATTATTATAAACCTGTGCACACCCCCACCAGGTACCACGGGGTAAAAACCTGACATTTCTTCACTTGATGCAGAGCCCTTCTAGTTTACAAGCTGCCCCTTCTCCCCGTTCTTTGAGATGAACTTGACTCCCCGTTACTGTTGGTCTGTGGGAGAACACAGCACAGCAAGGGCATCTGTAAGTAAGGAGATGCAGGCTCTTCCGAGGATGGTAGGCTGCTGCCACACTCGTCACAAGGGACCACTGACAGGGACAGGGGGACACGCAGCCCACTCGGGTTTGCCTGGTTATATAACCAGAATCTCTATGCTAAATGATACATTAAACAGACGAGACTTTTCATTCTATCTTACGTTGGAAAGTCACATCTTATGGTCCTTCCCCATCCAACACAGATGGGAGGGACACTGGGGTAGCTCAGTCGTTAAGCGCCCGACTCTAGATTTCGATTCAGGACCTGATCTCACAGTTCGTGAGTTCAAGCCCCATGTCAGGCTCTGTGCTGACAGCGTGGAAACTGCCCGGGATTCTCTCTCTCTCTCTCTCTCTCTCCCTCTCTGCCCATCCCCTGAGGTCCCCGGGGCAGAATGGATGTATGTACTCACATTGCCACCTTTGTTCCAAAAGCAAACCCATAGTAATTACAGAAAATGTGAGGAGAGAAAATTCATTTCACAGCCATGAAACAAAACATCATTTCCACGGTCCGGAAATGTCAGAGAGAAATGGGCCACAAGAGTGAGGGCTTAGGCACGGGCTCTGGGTCAGGATGCATACTCAGGCTTTGGGAGGACCCCTGCAGGTGACAGGAGGTGGGGACAGAGCCAGGCTGCTGCTTGGGCTGACATGGGCTCTGCCCTTGAGGCAAGAGTCAAGAAACAGCTATTGCCAAACGCTTCCTGGGCCGCTGCAGGGGAATACATTTTGCAGGCTCTTTTCAAGAGACGGTAAAATTGGGCGAATAATAAATTGGGGACAAATGTCCACATCTATTGAGATGGAGAAAAGAAATCACAACATATTACACATTTTTAAAAGCTGGAAAGTGCCACCAAATCACAAATCTAGAAAAATCACAGTCTTGATTCACTAATTAACTGATTGTTCTGTAACTATCTGTATCGTGTGTGTGTGTGTGTGTGTATTTTGGCTGAAATCTTGCTTACTCCTTACAGAACGATGGGATTATCACAGAGTGCCATATATTATATTATGAGATATCATGAATTTTCTCTACAGAGAATAGAAAGTTGATACAGACTTTCACTAGCATGCTTGATAGAATTTTTGTGATATTGATCCTTTATTTTTCTTCTTTCAGCCCCACAATTATTTGTTGGTAATGACTTGTAAATTTTTGGTAGCTTTGCTAAATTTGAGAACACTTCCATGAAGGTTTCATTCATAAACCAAGTGTACAATTTATGGCATATTCAAGATTTATTGAGCAGTGACTAATAAATACTCTCGAATTAATCCTCATTATGTGGTTTGTTGTAGAAATGTTCTTTGCTGTGGCTTATTTTTTATCTAGATCAATGCCATTCTTCAAAAAATGTCGACAATAAATTTAACCCTTTCTCTATGTGAGTTTGATTCTTTCCTTTTCATTAATTAAATTATAAAACAATCAGGGCTCAGTTGGTTAAGCGACCGACTTTGGCTTGGGTCATGACCTCACGGTTCGTGGGTCTGAGCCCTGCATCGGGCTCTGTGCTGACAGCTCAGAGCCTGGAGCCTGCTTCTGTGTCTCCCTCTCTCTGCCTCTCCCCTGCTCACACTCTGTCTCTCTCTCAAAAATAAACATTAAAAAATATTTTTTTCAAAAAACCATAAAAAATAAATTATAAAACAATCTCAGAAACTATGTGCTACTTCTATTTGAAGCATCCCTTTTTCTCTTAATAAGTTACTTTTTCCAATATAATCTGACACATAAAAATTTTATATTATTTACTTCTCAAATGCAGACTAATTTCTATTTGCTCCATGACTCAACCTTCTCAGTTTGAAGTTATCGTTCTAACTTCTAATATTGATTTCCTCTCAGTAGTTACATATTTGAATTTAAAGAGGGAAGAATAAAGTATCTACTTAAACCTCAAATTAAGATGATGTTTCTAGTTTCTCACTTTTTGATGAAATGTTCCAAAATGTGTTTTGCAGTAGATGGTTACAAAGGCATAGTAGAGTTTTATCAACTCTTGCACAAATGCACATCTGATTTGTGTTTGCATTTCTCTCTCAGCTCTTTGAAAATGACCCCACAAACATGGCACTCATGTTACAAAGCCACCACTTTCTAACCAACAGACCCTCCGTTACCCACATGGTTCTGACGCTGGGCGCCATAGGGAGCTGCCATTTTGTGACAGAGTCTCTGGATCTTCATCTTTTGTTCCTATGCCATTGTACGATGGCAGTATTCTGGAACATTTCCGACACTGAGACGACTACCCTGACCCTACACAGAAGTGACGGCAAACTACATACATGTATCTCTGAAGTCAAAGTGAATGCGTCGCTTGGGGGTCCTGGGTGGCTCATTCGGTTGAGTGTCTGAGTCTTAATTTCGGCTCAGGTCATGATCTCAGGGTTCATGAGTTCAAACCCTGAATCGGGCTCTGCGTTGACAGCTCAGAGCCTGCTTGCGATTCTTTCTCTCTCTCTCTCTCTCTCTCTCTCTCTCTCTCCCCCCTCCCCCACTTGCACTGTCTCTCTCAAAATAAACAACTTAAAAATAAATAAATAAATAAATAAATAAATAATAAATATTGTATTCTTAAAAACAAAAACACCAACAACAAAGTGAATGTGTCTGTATTCAGCTTCCCTTAGTTGGATCTCACAAACTCATTCCAAAGCCTTGGTTGTGGTCACAAGGGACAATAGGACAGACCCTCTCCTGGCTGAAACAGTTCCATGCCTTCACTATCCTTGTGATCCTATGTGGCAACAATGTATAGAACTAAATACGCATATGCTAGCCCACACTCAGGAGTACATGTAAAAGTGGGAACATCTGAATAAATCGCTGGACTGCTTCAGTGCCAATATCTTAAAAATGTTACCATTAAGGGAGACGGTGTAAAGGTTCCATGGGATTTCTCTGTATATTTCTTACAACCGCATGTGAATCTACAATCATCTCAATAAAAGCTGATGGTTGCCAGAGAGGAGGTGGGTGGGGTGAGTAGGGAAAGGGTTAACATTGGGCAGGAGAGACAAGGGGCCCTCTGGGAGGTAGGCTGCAGCCACCAATGGGAGGCTGAAGAAGCAGCAACAGAGTTTGAAAACATTAAAAAAAGATAGACGTATTCCAGGTCTGCCTGGGCTAGGTGCCTCACGTGGAGACTCACCAAATTCTGGGAAGGTCTCAGTAAAACGTCAGGGACAAAAATCCTTGGCGGGTACCCAGTGGGGACCCCTTTCTGCTGAGAGCTTGATCCTTTCCCTCAATAAACTGTTGCTTTGCTCACTCACTGCTGT
This sequence comes from Lynx canadensis, assembly GCF_007474595.2. Classification (NCBI taxonomy): domain Eukaryota; kingdom Metazoa; phylum Chordata; class Mammalia; order Carnivora; family Felidae; genus Lynx; species Lynx canadensis. The sequence continues at coordinate 64,124,141 of NC_044304.2, forward strand.
CTGCGAAATTCATTCTTCAACTTCATGAGACGAGGACCAGAGCCTCTCCCACCCTCCCGTAACAGGGGGGACAGGGCAAGCAGGCGATGATCAATAAGAAGTGTGCTAGTCGTGGGGCCCCTGGGTGGCTCAGTTGGTTAAGCATCCGACTTCGGCTCAGGTCATGATCTCAGGGTTCGAGCCCCCTGTCAGGCTCTGTGGGACAGCTCGGAGCCTGGAGCCTGCTTCCGGTTCTGTGTCTCCCTCCCTCTCGGCCCCTTCCCCCCCTTTCTTTCTCTCTCAAAAATAAATAAACATTAAAAAAATTTTTTTAAAGATTTAAAAAAAAGGGGAGTGCACTTGTCGTAATGAGCACTGGTGATGGATGGACATACCGGACCCCTATATTGTACACCTGAAACTAATATTATACTGCATATGAACTAATTGCAATTAAAAAAAACTGATAAAAAAAGAAAACGATATTTAAAGGTTATTTATTTACTTGTGTATTTATTTATTTAAGAGAGAGAGACAGAGAGCTGGAGAGGGGCAGAGAGAGAGAAAGAGAGAGAAAATCCCAAGCAGGCTCTGTGCTGACAGCACAGAGCCCAATGCAGGGCTTGAACTCATGTACTGTGAGATCATGACTTGGGCTGAAATCAAGAGTCAGATGCTTAACCCACTGAGTCACCCAGGTGCCCCATAAAAGAAGAAAAAATATTGAAAGCAAACAACACTTAAGGACAGCTCTATCTGGATTATATCATGTATGATTTTTCACCATTTCATCCGTCTAAACTCTTTCCTAACGTAATGCACACATGTGCAATCTTACCCAGGGCTTGAATGCAAATTCACGAGGAAAAGAGCAAGTCTGTCTGCACTTGATGGCTGACTGCCCCCTTCCCCTGCCCCCCGTGTTCTTCATGCCACCCGCATCCTCACTCCTGGGCTGCCTTGTCTCAGGACCAAGCAAGAGCCTGAAAATAACTCCAAATACCTAGAAAGCATTGTAGAAATGTCATCTCGGTGGGCGCCAATATTATAGGCAAGGATATTGAGGCTTTCTCTATTCGTGAAGAATCTGAGTGAGAAAGTGGTCTATGGGTCATTGGGGAAATTCAACTCAAAACCACAATGTGATACTGTATGGCACCCGCTAGCTTAGCTACTCTAAACAATGCAGAAAACAGCAAGCGTTGCATTGCAAGGGTGTGAAGAAATAGAAACCTTTGCGCACTGTGGGCGGGAATGTCAAAAGTGCAGGTTGCAGGGCACCGGGTGGCTCAGTTGGTTGAGCGTCAGACTCTTGACTTTGGCTCCGGTCATGATCCCGGGGTTGTGGGAGCAAGCTGCTCGTCCGGGTCCGTGCAGAGCATGGGGCCTGCTTGGGATTCTCTCTCTCTGTCTGTCTACCCCTTTCGCCTGCTCACACTCTCTCTCTCCAGAAGAAAAAAATAACTTAATGCCACCCAAAACTGATGGTGATTCCTTAGAAAAGGAAACTGAGGGGAACCCGGGTGGCCCTGCATTATTGGGGCTCAGCATGGAGCCTGCTTGAAATTCTCTCCCTCTTCTCTCTCTCTCTGTCAAAGAAAAAAAAAAGGAAGAAGAATCATCATATGACCCAGCAGTGCTGCTGGGCACGTGCCCAAAGAAGTGAAACCAGGGACTCAAGCAGGTACATCTATACCCATGCTCACAGCGGCATCGTTGACAGTGCTCAAAAACACAAATGGCCAAGTGTCCACCCACAGATAAACAGCTGGGTAGATACATACAGTAGGTCACGATTCTGCTTTGAAAGGGGATTCCGACACCTGCTTCAGCCTGGACAAACCCCGAGGACATTAAGCGACGTGAAATAAGCCAGACACAGAAAAAGGCAAGGATTGTGCGATTCCATTCATACAGAGGACCTGGAACTGTCAAATGGAGAAAGACAGCACAATAGAAGTTGCCAGGAGCTGGGAGCTAAAGGGCAGGAATGAGGACTTGGTGCTTAATGGGTACGGTTACGGTTTGACAAGATAAAAATGTTCCAAAGATGGATGGTTGGTGATGGTCTCACAACAATGTGAATGCACTTAATGTTGCTACGTGTACACTTAAAACTAGTTTCTCTCTGTCTCTCTCTCAAAACAAATAAATAAATATTTTTTTAAACAGGGGGGAGCACCTGGGTGGCTCAGTTGGTTAGGCATCCAAATCTTGATCTCAGCTCAGGTCATGATCTCGCAGTTTGTGAGTTCGAGCCCCACATTGGGCTCTGCGCTGACAGTGCAGAGACTGCTTGTTGGGATTATGTCTCTCTTGGTCTCTCTCTGCCCTTCTCCTTCTCCCTCTCTCTCTCTCTCTCTCTCTCCCTCTTAAAATAAATGAATATTTTTAAAAATATAGTTAATACGGTCATATTTTTTAAAGTAATCTCGAACTCACAACCCAGAGATCAAGAGTCAGAGGCTTTCTTTACCGACTGAGCCAGGAAGGAAACTCTAATGTAGCCCTTTATGTTTTCTGTACAGTTTACCATGATAAAAAAAGAAAGTGGTTGCCCTCTATGTACTAAGAACTTAGGCTATACTGTTACATGGAAAAAAAAAATAGAAAACAATTAACATCTGTTTTGAAACGAACTTCCACATCTAAAGCCAAAACCCAAAAATCATGCATTCTGAACACTGTGACATCTTAGAACAGGTCGCGTCCAGTAAGTGGACAAACGTCTTCGTGGCTTTGAGCAGAGTAGAAGTGTTTCAGGATTTAGCGCCTCTATCCTAAAACAACACAACACAACACAACACAACAGAGAAGACAGAAAACCTATCCAATGACTGTGATCAGAGCACCAACATCTACATTTTATAGTCCAGCCTGTGAGAAGCATAGAGTAGCAGAGAAGGGCCACTTCAATAATTCATTCCGCAAATATTCCTTGGCCATGAACTCTTTTCTAAGACCTGATCTAAGTCCCGGGGAAGCAGCAGCTAATGAAACAACCAACGCCATGTCCTGAGGGAGCTGTTACGATAGTGACGACAAACAGACAATAAACAGAATTTATAAAGTAAAATATAGACTCTGTTACTGGTGGGGTCACTAGGTTCAGGAAATTAAAACACAAGACAGTAACTGGTGCATACTTACACTACGACTTATTGTTTATCTGAAATTCCCATGTAACTGGGCACCCTGTATTTCTTCTGCTAAATGTGGTGGTCCTCCAAATGAAGCGTACTTTATTTAATAAGAAAGGGCTGACGGGCAGTATTGAGAGGAGGAAAGTCCAAGGACAGCTATATAAAAAATAAAAATGTGAAGGCATTTGATCAGAGGAAGACATACAAGTCGACGAAGGCGATGCGGAGAGAAAAACAGAAAATATTAGAGACTCGTCACCATGGAACATTCCCATTTTGGTTCTACAGAATCGAGGTGAGGACAGAGAGCAGCTGGGGTTGAACAAATGGAATAAAAAGTTCATTTGGGGGCAAACCGGCAGCCTTCGATGAGGGAAGGACATACGCTGTGACTGGGGGGGGGGGGTCACCATCCCCGCACTGTGACCAGCACACTGACCGCAGGTGTGGGCCAGCAAGAAGTAATAAAGGAACAGGTGCAGCCTGGCTGAAAAAGTGAACTCAAGAGTGCCTTTGAAAGTGCTCCTGGCACTTAGGGTGGATTCTTCTTCGCCCACCACCTCCGTCCCCTGAGCCGGCAGAGTCTCCCGTGGGCAGGTGAACCCCGTCTTGTCATCAGCTCGGCCACCAGAAGGGATGGAGACTTACAGAGCCACAAGCCCCTTCCCCCCGGTGGAGCATCGCAGCAAGCCACCGCCTTCCTCTGTCACCAGAATGAGAGAGGAAAGAGAGCCGTGACCTCCACTCCCCCCATGAGTCCACCATTTCTGAGGTCACAGTAGAACGAAAGCGTCATTGAAACTCCAGTCCCTGCATCTGCCAGTCTTGCCACCCCAACTAGAGACAGTGACCTAAGAGTCACACCTCTGCCTCCTGTTTGGAAATGTCACCCCAGGTGACGGATGTGCATCCCAGATGTTGAAAGGAAGCGCTCGCCAGGGTCACCCACACCCCTTCCTTGCAGGTAGTCGTGTTGGTCTTCTTGCCGGCAATCATTTCATACCGACAACGTCGTCAGTGGTCTTCCGGCCTCTGCACTGCTGGTCGTGCACTTGAAGAAGACCTATTCCTTGCCCTTTTCCCCATGACACCCATCTGGCTTCCCGTTCAGAACAGATGAAGCTGTGTGACTGGCTCCCACCACCTCCCACTCAGCTCCTCACCCCCCCCCCCATCCTGGGTTACTGCCATGTCGTACCAGCTTGGTCTCCACACGACCTTCCTTCATTCATCCCCGTCTACATCCGCTCCTTTGTTTATCCAGTGATGTGCATGCACCTTCGCGTGTTAATGCTCCCACACGACCTATGAGAGGCATCTACTCTGCGTCAGGTATGTGAGACCTTGCTTTCTACTCTCAAGCTTGTTTAATTCGTGGGCTGAAAATTATTAACCCGCCTAACTGCATGACTGACACTAAGTCCAGCATTATTTCTGTTGAATCATATTGCAGTGTATACAAAACTGAAGTTTAATTCATTTCAAGCTCTGTAATTCAAACTCCGTCAGTATATACTGCAATATGATTCAACAGAAATAATGCTGGACTTAGTGTCAGTCATGCAATTAGGCGGGTTAATAATCTTCAGCCCACGAATTAAACAGGCTTGAGAGTCACAGAAGAAACCCTTCCTTGTTGGTGGCTCAGTTGATTAAGCATTCAACTTCAGCTCAGGTCATGATCTCAGGGTTCGTGGGTTCAAGGCCCACCTTAGGCTCTGTGCTGAGAGCTCAGAGCCTGGAGCCTGCTACGGATTCTGTGTCTCCCTCTCTCTCTGCGCCTCCCCTGCTCACACTCTGTGTCTGCCTCTCTCAAAAATAAACATTGAATAATTTTTTAAAAAAAGAAAGAAAGCCTTACTTGTCTGTCACCATTCATTTCAGATTCTAGGAGGAAAACAAAACAAAACAACTCATAAAGATCAGGAAGCTATACATAGGACAATTCATTGATAACAGGGTTAACTGTCTCTCAGGGATGAATTGTATCACTGCAAAAAGTCATATCCACATCCTAACTCCCATATCTGTAAATGTGACCTTGTCTGGAAATAAGATCTTTGCAGCTATAATTCAGGATCTCGAGAGGAGATTGCACTGGATTTAGGCTGGACCCCAAATCCGATGACTGTCTTCCTTATAGGGGAAGGAAGACAGAATTCTGACACAGAGAAACAAAGGAAAAGGTCACGTGAAGGGTCAGGCAGAGAAGGGAGGAGAGTCACCAGCTAAGGAATGGTAAGCATCGCTAGCAACCACCAGAAGCCACGAGACAGGCGTGGAGTGGAGTCTCCCTCGGAGAATCCAGAAGCAACCAACACTGTGGACACCTTGAGTTCAGAGGTCTGGCCTCCGGAACTGAGACCAAAAAACTCTCTCTTGTTTTAAGCCAGCCAGTTTGTGGTCATTTGTCATTCCAGCCCTGGGAAAACAGTACACTATAAAAGAAACTGTCTGCTGTCCTCTCCTCAAGATTGTAGCTGATTGACGACTAGTGTCAACCCTGAGCTCAGTATAAGAGCAACACCTTGGGATGTACAGAGAAACCATTGTCTCTCTCTTCCTGTATTTCCCTCTCGGGCACATGTGCTGTCTGTGCTCGATGGTGTGAGGCAGGGAATCTCTGTTCATGCAGCCGTCCAGCTGACTTTTTTGCAAATATATCATCTCTACAGGTGTTTTGTTGGGTGTTGAAAGCACCCAACCCATAGCACCCCTTTTCCTCTGTTTCAATGTTACACCAATTGAAAAACAAAACTGATAGTAAGACAGACAGAAACCAAAATATGACCTTCAACCCAACAAAGTCTAAGTTGGAGGACACAGAGTACAGTCCACGTGGGACAAATGGACCCTTTCTACTGAGCCACAGAACTAAGCACATGGGCTTACACAGTGCCGGGCACTGCAGAGGCTTCCTCTTCCGTCACACGGCAGGTGGATAAGCAGAACACCTGCTCTCCTCAGTATAAAATGAGGAGCTTAAACAAGCTTACCTACTGTAAGCTTTCTAAATCCACCAATTGGAATGAGACAAGCCATCTCCCCTGGGGCAGAGCAATGGAAAAGGAGATGCTTAGTGGGTCCCACCAATGATGTTGCCTCTCCAAGGAGGAAAGCTATAAAAATCACAAGCTCAACACTTCACAGGAGAAAGTGATAGAAGACCTCGGTGACCTTTCCCAAGACAAAACATAATTAAAGGATCCTAAGTTGCCCTGAAAACAAATGATCTGCTTAAGGAAGAGTCACCAATGTCTCTCTCAATGTCCAAACAGCATTTTGTCTTTATATTTAGAGAAGAATTTTGCAAACAGTGCTACATATATCAATTGACATGTTTGACTTCCCCATTAGACAGTGAGAACACGTACATATTTTATTGATGTCTATATTATTTTTTAATGTTTAATTATTTTTGAGAGAAGGAGAGACAGAGAATGAATGGGGGAGGGACAGAGAGAGAGAGACAGACAGACAGAGAGACAGACAGAATCCGGAGCAGACTCCAAGCTGTCAGCACAGAGGCTGACAGGGGGCATGAACCCACGAGCTGTGGGATCATGACCTGAGCCAAAGTCAGACGCTTAACCAACTGAGCCACCCATGCGCCCCTGATGTCTATATCATTAACACATAGCATCATTTTGCAATTACAATAAAACCTTGGATTGTGAGTAACTTGTTCTGTGAGTGTTCCTCAAGACGAGCGAACATTTTTAATACATTTTAACTTGATACACGAGCGATGTCTTGCACTATGAGTCGTACGTGATGCTGAACATAGCATGATTACAACTGAGCCAATGGCTCTTGAAATTTGCTTTGATATACAAGTGTTTTGTATTACAAGCATGTTTCTGGAATGAATTATGCTCACAAACCTACATTTTGTGGTATTTCCTTCATTTAAACCCTCTCTCTCCCACTGAATTATTAGCTTCCCCAGCTTTCTTTGTAGCCTTTGGAATATCTAGGACAGTCATCAATAAGGACTGACTGACACCTTATTTCCTTATGGCTTCTTCACTTTATATTCATCTTCTGCTTAGATTTTGATTCACGTATTTATTGTATTTTGTAGTTCACTAATATGATAGTAAGAGCAGACTCCTGGGAATTAAAGAACAATGTGAAGTAAATGCTTGACACTTTTAATTTAAAATCATACAATACAAGCATAAGAAAAGAAAACACCAAGTGTGGCTTGTGACCCAGAAATGATCAAATAGTATATAAAGAAAATATATGACACTGGGAAAATGGTAGGGTGTATAACAAGAAAGATAAATAAAGGATCTCCTTTTTTTAATGTTTTGTTTATTTTTGAGAGAGAGAGAGAGCATGAGCAGGGGAAGGGCACAGACAGAGGGAAACATAGAATCTGAAGCAGGCTCCAGGCTCTGAGCTGTCAGCACAGAACCTGACGTGGGGCTCAAACCCATGAACCGTGAGATCATGACCAGAGCCAAAGTCGGATGCTCAATCGACTGAGCCCCCCAGGAACCCCAAGGATGTCCTTGAAAAAAAGATGAAAATCTAAACATGCTCAACCTAAGATTTATGAATCTACTAAAATCCACTGGCCCCCAGGATGTTTGTGTGCAGTATGTGTAGGAGGAACCAGTCCAGATGAGCGTTAGAGGGGTTGGCCACTCAAATGTGGCTCCAGACCCATCCATCCAAGTTGGAAGTGATAGCTTTACAACCAACACTTTATGGAGCATCTGTTTTGTGTCAGACACTGGCATTATCTACATGTGGGAGACAACTGGGCATGTGGGTTTATAGGTTTTCCCTTATAGGATTACTAGAGATGTTTTCCCCTTAGCTTGTCTATCCTATTGTGCGGTTTCTCTCCAGTTGCCAAGAGCCAATGACCTATCCTTATTGCCGCCCCTACTTTGTCCATTGGCACATCAGGGGCATTGGTTATTCTCAATAAGTTGTAAAATGTTTCCTTTTGATCCTTCAACTCCTTTAAAAATATCTAGGGGTGCCTGGATGGCTCAGTCAGTTAAGTGGCTGGGCTGGCTTAGGCTCAGGTCATGATGCATGAATCCTGCTTGGGATTCTCTCCTTCCCCCTCTCTCTGGCCCTCCCCTGATCTCCTGCACTCTCTCTCAAAATAAGTAAACTTTAAATTATATATATATATTTTTTTCATTCAAAGAAAATAGAATAACTTTGCTTTTCTGAAAGATTTTCATATCCTGTCAACTGCTGTTGTTTCTTGTGTTGTTGATTTTAGTTGTTCTGACAGGTGTGAGGTGATATCTCATTGTAGTTTTGATTTGCATTTCCCTAATGTTGAGTGATGTTGAGTATCTTTTCATGTGTCCATTGGCCATATGGATGTCTTCTTTAGAGAAATGTCTGTTCATGTCTTCTGACCATTTTTAATTGGATTATTTATAGGGGTATTTTGTGTTGACTTGTATAAGTTCTTTATATATTTTAGATACTAATCCTTTATATGTCATTTTTAAATACTGTCTCCCATTCCATAGGTTATCTTTTAGTTTTGTTGATTACCTCCTTTACAATGCAGAAGCTTTTTATTTTGATGAAGTACCAATAGTTTATTTTTGCTTTTATTTCCCTTGCCTTAGGAGACATATCTAGAAAAATGTTGGTACAGCCAATGTCAGATAAATGACTGCACTCTCCTCCAGGATTTTTATGGTTTCAGGTCTCACATGTAGGTCTTTGATGCATTTTGAGTTTAATTATGTGTGTGGTGCAAGAACGTTCCAGTTTCATTCTTTTGCGTGTAGCTCTCCTCTCTTCCTAACACCATTTGCTTAAAATAGTCTTTTCCTCATTGCATATTTTTGCCTCTTGTGTCTAAGAGTAATTGACCATATAACCATGGGTTTGTTTCTGGGCTTTCTATCCTGTTCCATTGATCTATGTGTCTATTTTTGTGCTGGTACCATACTGTTTTTATATTCTATGAATTAACATTTTTAAATATATATTGTTGTATTTCTGCTGCTCACTCTCCCACTGTTTGGGTTTTCATGAAAATATCCATAATTTTTACCTCCCAAGATCACAAATATTTTCCTGATAACAATAAAGATTAGAAAGTGTATTTGGATAGTTTTTCATGCTAAAATAGATCCTTTTGTAAGTTGGTAAGATTTTGCAGGTCAGGGGAAGGTAGTTTCCAAAATTTGATAGGAGAACATTTAAAAATTCTAATAACTAACACTCCACTGTACACAAGAACAAGTCAATGTGCTAAAGGGAAATGAGGCATTGTCATGAAGATCTAAGTTAAGGTGCAATTTGCCACTTATGGAGATTTGAGTAGATATTTTCCACCTATTGCCTGAGTTTGTCTCCTATCCTGGCATCTGTAACAGTTTACTCGGGCTGTCTGTGTATATGCTTCTGTTCTGGGGTCCATCCCATTTAGATTTTTCTCCTGGATTTTTTTTTCAAGATTTATAAACTTATTTTGAAATACCACTGATACAGAAAAGTTCATAGATCAGGGGTGCCCAAGTGGCTCAAACAATTAAACATCTGACTCTTGCTTTCGGCGCAGGTCATGATCTCACGGTTCATGAGTTCAAGCCCCACATCAGGATCTGCGCTGACAGCATGGAGCATGCTAGGGATTCTCTGTCGCCTTTTCTCTCTGCTCCCCTGCTCACACTCTCTCCCTCTCTCAAAATAAATAAATAAAGTTTAAAAAAAGGAAAAGTACATAGATCATAATTGAACTGCATCAAGAATTTTTGCAAAGTGAACAAGTCTGCAAAGTCCCAAGACCAAGAAAAAGAATAAAGCCAGCATTTCAGAAGTCTATCTTGGGCCACCCTTTCCCTTCATCAGGACGACTCTCAAAGTAGCCCTTTGACTTATAACCACTTTTGGTTTTACCTCTTCTTGAAGATGAGGTAAATGTCTTTGGATTCTTTCCCTTGACACTAATTTTTTTCTAAAGATTTGTCCATTTTGGGGCACTTGGGTGACTCAGTCAGTTAAGTGTCTGACTTCAGCTCAGGTCACAATCTCACCATTCGTGAGTTTGAGCCCCACGTCAGGCTCTGTGCTGATGGCTCAAAGCCTGGAGCCTGCTTCGGATTCTGTATCCCCGTCTCTCTCTGCCCCTCCCCCACTCACGCTCTGTCTCTCAAAAATAAACAAATATTTTTTAAAAAGTATAAAAATATTTGTTCATTTTGTTGGGGGTTGCAGCAGTACACTGATAGTGATTGCAGCATAATATTAATTTTTATGAAAATTAAATATTAATTTAATTAGTATCACAACTAACTGAATTCTTCACTTACCAATAGGTATTTGCGTATTTCATGTGTTTGCCAATTTCAGTTATTGCTTTTTGTTTTCAGTTAGTTCTTCAGTGAACAAGCTCATGTATGTTTTTATATGTAATTTTATACGATAAGCCTTATAAATACAATTGTGCTGCTTCCGTAAGTTAGGCTTGGAATTTTAGAGTCATCTGCTAAATTCAAAAAGTGTTGTATCAGCAAAGACTCCATCACCTGCCTACAAAAGAGCACGTTGCTCGACTTCTGCACCAGAGCTGGCATTGTTCTCTGGTTGTTGTTTTTTTGTTTTGTTTTGTTTTTTTGTTTTTTTTCCATCTTTCTCTTTTGGAAAGTATATCATAGCAGTATCCCACCGTGGTTATAATTTTTATTTCCCTGGCTGGGAGCCAATGATGAAATTTCAAACTGTATTTCAAAATGTATTTTTACTACATTTTTAGATATCTGCAGACATTTTTCAATACGAGACATGTCATTATCTTCATATTTTCTTCTGATAAATGAAAGCTTATCATTTTAATCTAAAACAAATTAATTTTTATTGTATGGGTAGTTTTCTGGCTATGCTGTTCAGGAAATCTTTACCAGTTGCCGAGATCATAAAGACATTTATTCTTTTATGTTTTTTAACTTTTCATACTTACACCTGCAATATATCTGGAATTGATGATGCTTGGTGTTTGGCATAAGACAGGAATCAAGATTAATTTTCTTCCAAATAAGTATCCAATTGACCCAACATAGCTCATTTTTTCACTGCACTACAATATCACCTTTGTCAGAAAGCTAATATTCTTAGATTGGCAACTTTTCTTAAGCTCTCTCTTCACCCACCATTGGCCTCATTCACTTTTGGGCCAGTACCATGCTGTCTTAAATACCTCCACTTTTAAAAATATGCGATATCAGTTCCTACTCACTAGGATGGCTACTAGCAAAACACAGAAGATAACAAGCATTGGCCGTGATGTGGAGAAGTTGGAAGCTTTACCCATTGTTGCTGGAATTGTGAAGCTACAACTGCTAGGGAAAACATTATGGAAGCTCCTCAAAAAATTAAAAATAGAACTATCATATGGCTCGGCAGTCTCACTTTTGGGTAGATATCCAAAAGACCTGAAAGCAAATCCTGGAGAGGTATTTGCAGATGATTCAAGCAGCATAGCATAGCCAAGAGGTAGAAGTGACCCAAATGGGCATTGATGGATGAGTGGATAAAAACCATATGTTATATACACACAATGGAATATTATTCAGCCTTAAAAAGTAAGGAAATCACATGCTGCAACATGAAAGACACTTAAGGCCATTTGCTAAGCAAAGTAAGCCAATCACAAACAACACAGACACTATTCCACTTGTACGAGGTATCTAAACAGTTAAATTCATAGAAACAGAGTCGTCACCAGGGGTGGTGAGGAGGTACAAAAGGGGAGTTGTTTAATGGGTATAGAGTTTCAGATTAACAAGATGGGAAAGTTTTGAAGATATTTTCCACAACAATGTGAATACACTTCCTGCTGCACCCTTAAAATTATCAAAATGGTAAACTGTATGTTGTTTTTTTCACCACGATTAATTTTCAAAAATATGTACTATGGCAAATTTCTGCACCTTCAAGATTGTCTTAGCTATTTGGGGCCCTGGGAATTCCATGCATTTTTAAATCATCTTATAAATTTCTATAGAAAAAAAGGTCATTGAGATTTTGGTTGAAATGACTGCATTCTATATATATATATTTTTTTTTTAATTTGCATCTATAATTTTAAGTTTTTAATTATTGAAGATATTACACACCTTTGTTTCTATGATGTTTAATTTCTCTGATGCACTTGTTGTTTAGGGGGTACAAGTCCCATATATCTTTTATTACATATATTCCAAGGTATTTGTTATTTCCAGATACTATTATGGTGTTTTTATTTATTTTTTTAATTTTTTAATCTTTATTTTTGAGAGAGAGACAGCGTGTGAGCAGGGGAGGAGCAGAGAGAGAGGGAGACACAGAATCTGAAGCAAGCTCCAGGCTCTGAGCTGTCAACACAGAGCCTGAAGCAGGGCTCAAACTCATGAACTGTGAGATCATGACCCGAGCCGAAGTTGGACGCTCAACCGACTGAGCCACCCAGATGCCCCTATTATGGTGTTTTTAATCTCATTTTTAGTATATGAAAACACTAATGATTTTATGTTGATATCAACTCAGCAATTTTGTTACATTAATTTATAAACCTGATAGTTTACTTGTTGATTATTTTGGACTTTCTATGTATTCAATTATGTCATATGCAGCATAACAGGTTTTTTTCTTTTTACTTCCTTTCCCCTTATTTATTTCCTTTTCTTATTACTTAGGCTAGCACTTCCAGTACAATGTTGAATTCAACTATGAATGGCAGGCATACTTTTTGTTACTGATTTCAGCACAATGTAGTTGCTTTACTTTTTTTAAAATCTCTGTACCTTAGTCTGGATATTTTTGAATAGCCTGTATACTCAGGCCAATAATAATAAATAACTAAAAACAATGAACAATAATCAGGCCCCTTCAATAATCTTCTTTTTTCTTGTGTTTCATCTGCTTATAAACCTACCAGTTGAGTTCTTAATTGCTGGTAGAATATTTGTTCAGTCCTATAACTTTATTTATTTGATTATATATATTCCAGTTATGTGGCATATTTCTTCATTTTCTCAGATATCTTGTTCTGTAATTATAGCTTTTTAAAGTCATTTCCTCATAGCTGCAGTACCTGACTCACTTGTGTATTTGTTGCTATAGTCTCATTTTTATTTTTTGTTTTTTTGTCATATGGTCCTATATCTTGGAATGCCTGGTAATTTTTATTTGTTTATTAATTTTATTATTTTTTAATTTTTGAGAGAGAGAGAGGGAGACACAGAATCCGAAGCAGGCTCCAGGCTCCAAGCTGTCAGCACAGAGCCCGATGCAGGGCTCAAACTCATGAACCATGAGATCATGACCTGAGTTAAAGTCGGACTCTTAACTGACTGACCCATGCAGGCACCCTGGAATGTCTGATAATTTTTAATTTAACACCAGGTGTTTTTATGAAAAATTGTACAGATGTATATATGTATTCAAAGAAAAAAACATGAAATTATTCATAGCAGCAATTTTTATAACATCCAAAACCTGGACATATACTACTATCCAATATAGAATAAATAAATTATGATTCTTTCACACAATAGGTGGGAGAATGAACAAAGTTTTATTATTATACGTGACCACAGAGATGAATTGCATGAAAACAAAGGTTAGCAAAGGAAAGAAAAAAAGCTGTAAGTAAGAGTATTTTCTGTAGTATTCATACATTTAGTGTGCAAAAGCAGGCAAATTAATTTCAAGCTTTCAGAAATCCATATAATGGTTTCTTTGGGGTAGATGAAGTTCTTGAGTGAGGGCCTCTGAGATGTTAAGATTCAGGTCATGTTCTTAATCTGTGGACTGAGCATACGTGTATGCTCACTTGGTGAAAGATCATTGTCCCGGGCACTTATAGTTTGTGAAGCTTTTTATATATTCATTAAAGTTTGATCAATTTTGTGGGAAAATGCACTTAGCTATCTCTCTCGTGTCAAGTTGAGTAAAATCCAAGTGCCTGATGACATAATGTGATGGTAGGGCTGGAGAAAAACAAAACTCTCATGCAAAATGTTGACTGTGATAGAGAGGAGTTGGCACTACTTACAAAATGTTGAGTGTGAAGGAAAGAAATTGGCACTGTCTAGCAAAATTTCATGTGAGCCACAGTTGAACTGAGAAATCCTCCCTTCTGAGTATGTCTTCCAAAGACGAACTGGCAAATGCATAAGATAATGTACGCACAAATTTCTCCCATGAAGCATTGTTTTTCCGGAAGGGCAAAAGACTGGAAACATGCCAAAAACCCATCGATGGGGAGCTGGTTAAATAACTAATCTATCCACACAGTGGGGTATTATGCAACTGACAAAAAGGAATGAAGGAAATCTCTAAGTGCGGCTGAAAAGGAGTGGCCGTGATACATTTTTTTTTTTTAAAGGAAACAAAACCAAAAAGAAAGAGCAAGATTTTCCTGAGTGTGGATCCTTTCATGGTTATATTCCTGTCATATGTAAATGTCTTATACAATATAATACCGTTAAGTCAAAATGAAAAACAAATATTAACTCTGACACGAAATCATTCATGGATGAAACGCATTTTCACGGATGAAACAATACGATGTCAAGAAACAGCCTTGAAACAATCCAGTGGGATTTGAAGATGAGTACGGAGAACAGCAGGGTTGAAACCAAGGGAAGCTGGGTGATGGAGATATGGGCACATGCTATTATTCCTCCAATTTTAGCATACATTTGAGATCGTCTCGAATGAAAAAAATCAGGCCAAGAAAGAAAAACTACAATAAATATTAGGAGTGACCACCTTGGTCTGGTATGATGACCAATTTTTTGTGAGGAACGATTTCCACTTTTGCAATGAACATATATCGCTTTGCAATGAGGAAATAAAAATGGCAATAACGAAACAAGCATCAAGGTAGGAACTCAAGCCTTTCTTTTGACCCATCATAGCTAAGTTCTCTAAAACAACATATGAGTTCATGTTGGTATATAGCAAGTCCAGGACATCTCATTCATGAGCAATAAATGATGTTCACACTTGTCTTAAATGTTCATTTCTCCATTAACATTTGGTTAATTTTGCGTGATTTTGTTTTGGTTTGCCGGATTAACAATTTATATTCCTATTTGTGTCAGCAAAGTATAAACTTATTTTAACTGCGGGTTGTCTGAAACATATAGCTGCACATTATTTAAAGTGGCTGAATAATCATAAATATAAAACTTTGAAGACATAGACTGCAGTTAAGAAAATGTGTTTTAGCCGTACAATTTTTGCCCAACTTGACTGAAGCTCTAATGAAACTTAACCGCTGTTACACCCCAGGAGACAAAGAGCAGAAAGACAGTATAGACATCAGGAACATGGATAGAGCCTCTGGAGAAAGTGTGCCTATGTTTTCTTTATGGACATGTTATGGCAAAGTGATGAATTACAGAAATGTCTTATGAAAATCATTTGACATCTGTTTAGGGAGATTTTTTTACCACTGCAGTCATAATTATGTTGTGTTTGATTGAAATTTGTGAAATAAAAAACCAGGACGGAACTCTTTCTAGGCAGCTGTTGAAGGGTAACAAGACAGTAAGTTTCCCATCGGTGTTCAATTTCCCCTCAAATATGGAGTCTGTTGAAGTTGGTCTCTTTATGAAAGAGAGACGCTCCACACTCGACGTGGCCTACACATTCGTTTGCCTTTTATTGAGTGTCACATTTTTTTTTTTTTTGTAACTCAATTTGACACAGATTGTCTTAACAGAATGATTAATTGTTGACTTGTGCCTAGGGTTCTATCAAAATGTGCCTTTTTGAGTGAAACCTGGGTGTAGGGAAGCTGACACAGTTCGGCAGCGAACTCCCAACAAAGCAAAGTGAGGCAGCTACGGGCCCCAGCTGGTGAGACGCTGGCAGAAGGAGCGAGGGAGCCGTAAGCAGAACAAAGAAACAAACCACTATGGTGCTTAGGCCGTCCTGTCCAGAAGCCTTAAATGGGTTTGGGCCACTGACAGGAATCGGCTTCCCCTGTCTGTAAGTCCACAGAGCACCGTGGTCAGAGATGGGGACTTTTGCGTGACCCGCCACAGTGCCATCCTGGGTTGTGCCTTTTGCTGGCTGGCTGTGACCTCAAGTCGATTCCCGCAGCTCCAGTTTTCCTTGGGACAGTTACTTTGTTTATAAAACCAGGACTAATGGTAATAATGACAATATACCCGTAAGACTTAACACATCATGGGAGCACGTGTATGCGGCACTTAGTAAAGCACTGATCATTCAATACGCGGACATTTTTATAGCCCTTAACCATACAGTGCTTGTGTCTCAAGCTCTATTTCAGTGTGAATCAGCGTCAGCAGTATTCGTGTTGAGTATTGGCTCCGTATCTCTGGAATTAGGCTATCTTCTCTTTACCCACCTGAACCTCTGCCCGCTTTGTCTTCACCAAGCTCTTCGTCCACATCCAGCTCTCTGTCCCAGGTTCGTTACTTCTACTCCTCCTTTCTTCACTTAACAAATATTGCCTGAGTATTTTCTGTGTATCACGTCTGCTGTGTGCACTGGCCCCTGCTGGCTCATCACACTGTTTTGTTCACGCTGTATTTCCTTCGGTCCTCACACACTTTCTATGTTGGCCTCGCAACTCCGAGCGGTCTGACTTGGTTCCAAAGAGCTGCCCCTGTGCACACCGATGCTCTGCAAAGTTAATCCGCCAGCCCGCTTCTAATCTCGCCTGCCTTCTAATGTGGGGAAAAGGTCTGAGACACGGAGCAAGGCACTCTGAGAAATGTGCACTGAAGAGGGATTCCATAGATGTTTTCAGCAAAGTCACTACAGAACGGTGGAACAAGATAGGAAATTATCACTGCCTCTATTTTCATAACAGAAAACGGCAATGCTCTCTGAAATTCTTGTGGAGAGAAAGATAGATAGAGCCGAAACAATTGGAAAACGAACGCCAACAGTCGGCATAAACCGATAAAGTCTAGTTGCGATCGCGCTTGTGGAAGTTGCTATCGGAAGACTAGGTGGACCCCTTTGTAATTGATAGATTAGTCTTGCGGATAAGCACGCAGGCCAGTAGGAAACAGCATCAGGCAAACAGATGCCGTGCCCTAGGCAATCACAAACACTCTGCATGGCCATGGTTGAGTACACTTTAAAGGCAAGTATTCCCACCACAAGCACCTAGAAAACTAGACAAAATATATGAAATAACTGTATTTTCATGCATTAGCCAACAGTCAGTACAGGACTGTGATCCCTGAAAGGAAACAAATGGAGTGAACATCATGACTACCTCGGTTCCGCCTGGAGGCACCTTCCAGAAGGCAGCACAGGGAGGGGAAGCGTGGACAGAACTCAGCAATCGTTTTCTGAATGGAAGGAAGAGATCAGAGTTTGGAGCTACCGAGGTAGCTGGAATTTGCAACCGACCTTAGGATTCTGCATAGGAGTTCTCCTTTAACTCTTCAGCCATGCATGTCAGGTCAGGATCCCAAGATACCAGGACCATGGTAGGAACAACTACTTGGAGCAGTGGGCTGACACCCCAGCAAAACTGGCCCGAGAAGATGGCCCAGTTCCAAGCAGTCAGACGGTGAAATCATGTGGAACACCCCAGTGACTCAGAAGAGGACCCAGAAAGTCCACACCCTAAGAGAGACAGGAGCCAAGCGTTATTTACTGGAGTAGGAGCCACCAAACACTAGATATGCCAATGAGAAGGCTCCGCTACGATGTGTCAATGAACGTGATATACAGGGAGAGCCCGAAGGGCCTGAAGCCCTCATATATAGGGAATTTACAACTTTCTGAAGGCTCTTCCTCCAGGAATGCCATCAAGACCCACAAGAAAAATTGGAGGGGGAGGGGTGGATTGTAAGAAAGTTCCTCTAGGGTGGTGGCTGTGGGAGGAAGCAATAGCCACTGCCCAAACTTCTCCCTGCCTCGTGCCCTCCATGGAGAAAAGACTTAATCTCCAGATGGAAGGCCATCCAAATGGGTAGGGTGATGGCATCCTACTGCAGCTGGGGAAGAAGAATGGGGCCACAGTGGAAAGCCACCCAGACCTGTCTCCTGTACCTCTAAGGAACAAGAATATATCTCTAATATGGCATCAAAGTCATATCCTGGGGGTGCTGGTAGAAATAACCACAGCTGGGAACAAGAGGGATCAAAAATATACTCTGACCATGGCAGGAGGTAAGGAAGTGCATGTGGGAGCCGGTGTTACATCTTTTTTTTTTTTTTTTAATTTTTTTAATGCTTACTTTTGAGAGAGACAGAGACAGAGACAGAGCATGAGTCAGGGAGCGACAGAGAGAGACACACACACAGAATCTGCAGCAGGCTCCAGGCTCTGAGCTGTCAGCACAGAGCCCAACACCAGGCTCCAACCGATGAACTGTGAGATCATGACTTGAGTGGAAGTTGGACACGTAATGGACTGAGCCCCGACTGAGCCACCCACCCGGGCACCTGCCCCTCAGCATTACATCTTGAAGAAGCATGGGAACGCTGCTTTACAAAGCCCAAGACTGAGACTAAAGTAGATCATCAGAGAGAGTGTGTTGCCCGTCCTCCTGCTACAAATGCTCACTAGCATCAAGTAAAGTCACAGTGGACTAAACATGGGGGATGTGCAAGAGACAGCCCCTCCAGAGGGCAGCGGGAAAGGGGAGAAACAGAGGTGAGAGAGGAGGCTCTCACTAGATGAATTTCAAGTCTCTGTGCACCAAGAAATGTAAAAACCAACCTAGCTCCTGATAAATTTCTCATTAATATGCACCCACATTAAGGCCTCACAGAAGGAAAAGTGGGTTCATCTTTAAGTATACAAATACGTAGCTCAAGATCTTTTGTTTCATACAATGTGTCTGGTTTTCAATGGGAAATTACGATGCATAAGAAAAGGCAAGGCAAACACAGTCTGAAGAGACACAGCAATGTCCAGAACCACTCTTGGATAGGAAGCAGATGGTACAAATAGGGGGCAGGCCGCCCCCACCAGGGGACATCTGACAGTGTCTGGAGATATTCTGATCATCTAGATGGGGGTGGGGGGAGGTGTTACTCGTATCCAGAGGGGTAGAGGCCAGGGACGCTGCTAAATATAGTAGAGTGCAAAGGACAGCCCCTGACAACAAAAAAATGAACCAAATATCAAGTGCTTGATACATTTTGCTCTAATAAAAAAGTAACTGAGATGGAACATCAGATAGGAAATTTTACCAGAGAGATATAAACTATAAGGAAGAATCCACTGAAGATGCTAGAAATAAAAAACACACAAATGAAAGAAAGAAAGAAAGAAAGAAAGAAAGAAAGAAAGAAAGAAAGAAAAAGAAGGAAGAAGAAAGAAAGAAAAAGAAAGAAAAAGAAAGAAAGAGAAAGAAAGAAAGAAAGAAAGAAAGAAAGAAAGAGAAAGAAAGAAAGAAAGAAAGAAAGAAAGAAAGAAAGAAAGAATCTTTGATGGGCTCATTAGTAGAGCAAAGGAAATAAAACCAGTCCAGTTAAAGAAAGGTAAATAGAAATAACCCAGACTGAAAAGCAAAAAGAGAAACAGGAGTGGAAAGATCCCCTAAGAACTGACCACTTAAAAATTGTGGGAATTTAGCCCATAAAGCACCATAGCTGGAACCAGTAGATGAAGGGAAAGAGAGAAAAGATAGAACCATTTCAAACAACTTTGGCCAAGAACTTTCCAAAATGACCGACGTACATAAACCACAGTCCAAGAATCTCCTAGGATTTCAAGGAAAAGGAGGTTCAATGACACAGACACTCAGCCATGACATTCAAGCTGCTGAAAAATCAAAGGCAATGTGCGCACCACAGGGGCATATGTGTTAGACTTGGAAAGATACAAAGGTGAACATAACATCTTCCCAAGGATAACGCAAGAAAGTTCATTAACACTATTTAACTGTACACTAAAATACAGAAGTTAAATTTTATGTGATTTGCCCTTTTTTTCACCACAATAAAAGTAAAACAATTACAATGTTTGTCAAAGGCTTAAGAGAAGATACCGAAGAAGCCAAAGAAGGTGCATTACTTAGTTTGCATTCTGAATGGCCGTCATATTGCCGGCAAAGACATTGAAGCTGGTTCTTCAGTGGCCAAAAAACCTTCTCTATATATTGCCATCATCTACAGCTGTGAAAAAAAAAAGTTTTTATTTTTTTAAAAATGTTATTCTTTGGTATTTAACTTTTATATTTAAGGAGAAATTTAAATTTGGTTAATTTCCCCCTTAAGGGGGAGGCGCAAGAATGAGGAAAAGAAGGTCGATGGATTACTACTTGCAGAACAATCAGAATCAGAATTATCTGGGGGCACCTGGGTGGCTCAGTTGGTTAAGCCTCTGGATTTCTGCTCAGGTCATGATCTCAAGGTTTGTGAGCTCGAGCCCCATGTCTGACTCTGTGCTGACAGCACAGAGCCTGCATGGGATTCTTTCTCTCCCTCTCTCTCTGCCCCTTCCCTGCTCATGCTCGCTCGCTCTCTCTCTCTCTCTCTCTCTCTCTCTCTCTCTCTCAAAATAAATAAACTTTAGAATTATATGAAGAACTGGGGGGCCTGGGGGGCTCAGTCAGTTGAGTGTCCGACTTCGGCTCAGGTCATGATCTCACAGTTTTTGGGTTCGATCCCTGCGTCAGGCTCTGTACAGACAGCTCAGAGCCTGGAGCCTGGGGGATTCTGTGTCTCCCTCTCTCTCTCTCTGTGTCCCTCCCCCACCCAAGCTCTGTCTCTCTCTGTCTCTCAAAAATTAATAAACATTAAAAAACATTTTTTAAGAATTATCTGAAGAAATCTGTCAATAAGTACTCCCAGCAGAGAGGGAGTATCTCAGCAAGAACTCACTGTTATTCCCCGGGGTGGAGGGACGCCATCAGCCTTCACCAGAGGGGCAAAGAGGCAGCCAAGGGGAGTTACCCATCATCAGGCCTGGGGACAAAACCTGCTATGCTAGCTCTTTTCGGAATGCCCTCCTTGGAGATTGCACAGAAAAGTTACCTCGCAATGACTTAGCACGGTCATCTTGAGTGAACATGGTCCCCCGACCTGGTGATTCAGAAGGCAGCTTAGAACTGACAAACCCGTATCTTAAATTGTGGTTATGTTTTTTCAAAGAGGTTTAATCATTGGATTAAACCACTCTGATTCCACTTACACATGAAATTACACGATGTCTGTGATTGATTCTAGAAGGTTGGAGGGGTGGGAGGTAGGTAGGGCCATGGATTCAAGGGGATTGGCCATGAACTGAGAATGACTGAGAAGCTGGGTGATGTGTCTGTAAACAGTGTCGGCCCCTAGTGTGATATTTACTAAAATAGAAGATGAGAGCGTTATCTGAGATCACTGAGAGGTGCATCAGAGCAAACGCTTGTTTGCCAGCCTGGCAATTTAATGCTAACGAACTAAGCCCACCCTAATATTCAAGGTATGGGTTGGCTTCAGCCACTACTGAGCACAGAATCTCGAAAGAGGTATTCAGCATGATTCCCTTATTCCTCTCATGGAACTGTTTTCCTCTTTGCTAACTGTATGCTCAAACCAGTTCCTGACACGTGGCAGAAAATAGAGTCACGGTCCTTCCAGCCTTGTGATTTTCTCACAAGACTCTCACAGTAAAGTCCTTCCCTTCTGTGAGGGTCTTTCCGTACAGAACAGCATCGATATTAAAATCACCAAAATCGTGCCGATTGGTCTTCCCCTGGTCACGATACCCAAAGGAGGGAAGAGGTGAGGAGGGTGGCCAGGCTAGGTCATAAACCACCCAACGCATGGGAGAGGATACAGGGTCCCCTGAAGGGCAAGACAAATCCTTACATTGCCCCCAAAGACCTCCCTGCTTACGACCACTCTCATCTGCTCTGCACCACTGCAATACTCTTCCTGCTGTTCCTCTGATATCCTAGGAGCTCCCTCACCTTATGACTTAGGACCTTGGCTGGAACGTGCTTCCCCTAGAAGCCTCCCTACCCACCTTCAAGTCTTGGCTCGGAAGTTTCAAGTGTCAGATCCTACCTTCTCCTCTCTCAATCTTGTCTATTCTACTGTGTTCCCCCGACCCAAGTTTCTTAACATTTCTGTACCATAACACACAGAAAGGTGCAGCTAGCGAAGAAACTGGCCAGGCGTCAGCTGTCACGCTTGTTAGTGAAGAAGTGTTACAGCGGTAGGTTACATAACAAATTGGACTTCAGCCTGAGGGCACTGGGAAAACCACTGAAGGGTTTTGCAAATGGAAGTGGCATAATCAGGTTCGTTTTTAAATGTTCTTTCTGGCTAAAGGATGCAAGATGAACCAGAAAAGGCCAAGACGGGGAGTCAGGAAGAATGATTTCAAGCAACGCGTAAAGAAATGAGTGCCCTGCCCAGATAGAAAGAAACGCCATCCCATCTGGGGCTCCTCTGGGACAGGACATGTCAAGTTGTTTACAGTATGTATACAAGGTGTGGAGTCTTTCCCAGGACTCAATTAGTACACTTTTCTTCTTATAAATAAAAGTTGACCGGGGCGCCTGGGTGGTTCAGTCGGTTGAGCGTCCGACTCCAGCTCAGGTCATGATCTCACAGTTCGGGAGTTCAAGCCCCACATCGGGCTCTGTGCTGACAGCTTGGAGCCTGGAGCCTGCTTCCCATTCTGTGTCTCCCTCTCTCTCCGCCCCTCCCCTGCTCATGCTCATGCTCATGCTCTGTCTCTCTCTCTCTCAAATATAAATAAAAACATTTTTTTTTTAAACATTGGCTAGATAGAAAAAGAAGTAGAGTTCTTGGTTTATCGCACAGTTTTAGAAATTATCAGTTGGATCTCAAACTGAAAAGTCCAAATTTAGAGAACTCTTCAAGACATTATCACAGATAGGTATAGGACTGAGTGTATCTTCATTGAGGGCAAAGGAATGTTAGGATTCCAACTTTGGAAGTGTCAGCTAAGCAGCACCTTAAGTCAGGGCTAAGTCTGTTTATTTTTGTATATTTATTTTTTTGATAAATTTATTTTTTTAATGTTTTTACTTTATTTATTTTGATACAGAGAGAGAGACAGAGACAGAGAGAGAGAGACAGATACAGAGGGAGAGAAATGGCAGGGGGTGGGGGGCAGAAAGAGAAGAAGAAGAAGAGAATCTCAAGTAGGCTCCACAATGTCAGCACGGAGCTCGATGTGAGGTTCAAACCCATGAACCGTGAGATCATGAATGGAGCCAAAATCAGACACTTAACCAACTGAGGCACCTTGAGAAACCCAGGCGCCCCATCAGTCTGTTTACATTTATAAACAGCATGTAACCAAGGGGCTGACTTTAGCCTTTTCAGAACACAGCAAGAGAGGTGATAATTTCCATTCCCCCGCCGGTTTCCACCATTTCCTTCATGATCTACAATGAACCAAAGCATGTGTGCCAGAAACCCTTTGTCCACTTTCATGAGATGTGCACCAACAATTAATTTATTGCAAGCCAAGTCCTTTGGGCATTCGATGTGAACTGCTGAATGTCAGAATGTGACCTTCACAGGCAATGATATAGAGCCTCCTCCCCAAGTTAAGAAGGATTTCCACACCAAAAGCAAAGCTCCTACTTGAGGTACTTTAAAATCCATTACTTTTGATTTTTATCATGCAAGGTATCATGAAATAATATTGACACTTCATTATGTAATGTTGCTGTTATCATATACCCCTACCCCCAGTTTCCCCTGTCACTGGCATTTTCCATTAGCATAGTACCTTTGTTACAGTTAGCGAACCAACGTTGCTAATCATTGCTGAGGACCACACTTCATTCAGATTTCCTTAGTTTAAACCTAATGTCCTTGTCCTATTCCAGAACACTCGAGCTCCCTTTTACATCCCTTTGTCATGTCTCCTTAGGCTCCTCTCGGCTGTGACTTTCTCAGACATTCTTTGTTGTTGATCTTGACAGTTTGAAGGAGTCATGTCAGGCACCTTGTAGAATGTTCCTCAATCTGGATTCATCTGATGATCTTCTCGTGATTACACTTAGGTTATGGGTTTGGCGAGGAAGGCCACAAGCTAAAGCACCATTGTCACCACATCAAGGTGTGTGCTATGAACTTGACTTTCACTTTTGATGTTGACCTTCATCATCTGGCTGAGGTCCTGTTGTCAGGTTCTCCACTACAAGTTGCTCTCATTCCCCCCTTTCCATACTGTACTCTGAAAAAAGTCTTTATGTGAAACCCACAATTCAGGGGTTGGGGATTTTGCTCATAAAATACACTGCATAAATTATTTGGGACTTTTTCTGCATGAGAAATTTGTCTTTTGTCCTGCATTTATTTATTTGTTCAGTCATTCATTTGTATTGGTGTGGCCTCGTGGACATGCATTTAATACTTCGGAGTGATAATCCGATACTTTATTTTCTTGTTTTATTGTTCTAGGTTTTCCAGCTTTGGCAGTTGGGAGCTCACTCCGTTGGCCCCTGTGTCCCATTACCATACTCCCATCACTGTGCGGGTTTTATTGGGGCACTTCCTTACTGGCTGACACCATAACAAGTCCCACACTCCTCTTGTCTATTTCTGGCCCCAATCCAAGGATCAGCTGTGTCTCCAAGGCATCCTAGCTCCTTTTACTAGAGAAAGGTATCAGAATTTAGGACATTTTCCCATTCCCCTTTCAGTGAGGTTGTTTCATGACTTTCTAGTGCAGTTAAATTTTTTTTTTCGTGTTCTGCATTCCAGCCTGGATTCTGCTGGTCTCCTAAAGGCTTATTCTTTTAATACATAAGGTTCAATCTTTGTGCTAACGAGTGCTGTGTTTTTGGACTAATACTGTCAGGTATCTACTATGAAAGAATGGTTTCAGAGCCTAAATATTTTCTTGTGTCATATCCAGCCATCCCCCAACCTAATCCCTGTCAACCATTTGTCTTTTGTACTGCCCCTATAGTGTACCTTTTCCACAATGTCATATACTTAGACTCAAGCCGCATCTAGCTTTTGGAGACTGGCTTCCATCAATTAGCCATATGCATTCAAGATTCATTCAGGCTCTCTGTAGCTCGATAGTTCATTTCTTTTCATCAGTGGCTAATGTTCCATTGTCCAGTCGTGCTAAGTTTGAGTATCCGTTCACCTATGAAAGGACATGTTGATTCCTCGCAGTTTGTAGTAATTACAAATAAAGATGCTATAAACCTTTGTGCCCATGCCTTTTTGTGTGTGTGGACGTAAGTTTTCAAATCAGTTAAATGAATTACTGGATTGTAGGACTGCTTTAAACCTTATAAGAAACTGATGAACAGTCTTCTGGAGCGGTGGTCCCATTTTGCATTTTTACGAGCAGAGAATATGAGTTCCTGTTGCTCTATACCCTCACCAGGATTTGGTGTTGTCAGTGTTTTCAATTTTAGCCCTTGTAATAGGTGCATTGTGGCAGCTCAGCGTTTTCGTTTGTGAAATGATGATGACAAACGATGCGGAACATCATTTTACGTGTTAGTTGCCACATCTATACGTTCTGTGGTGAATTCTCTGGTCAGAGCTTTTCTCCATGTTTTACTTTGTCGTGCATATTTTTCTTATAATCTTGGTTTTCTTTATTTTAAATTTTCTGGCTTTATTGGGGGTGTGAGCGACAAATAAAAATTGCATGTAGGCGAGGTGTTCAGTGCGATGTTTTGACATATGTGCACTTATGAAACGAATAGCACAAGCAATCAAATTAACGTATCTGTAAACTGACATAGTCACCTTTTTCTTCGTGTGTGGTGAGAAATGAAATTTACTTCTTTAGAAAATTTCAAGTATACAAAAAAATTTTTTAATGTTTATATTTGAGAGAGAGAGAGAGAGAGAGAGAGAGAGAGAGAGAGAGAACACAAAGGGAAGAGGCAGAGAGAGAGAGAGAGAAAGATACAGACTCCAAAGCAGAATCCAGGCTCTGAGCTGTCAGCACAGAGCCCAATGAGGGGCTTGAACTCATGAACCACGAGATCATGACCTGAGCTGAAGTCAGGCGCTTAACCGACTGAGCCACCCAGGCACCCCTCAAGTATACAAAATATTATCATTAATAATAACCATGCTGTCCATTAGATCTCTCCCACTTATTTAACCTAGCATACCGTCCTCCCGATTCATCCCTGTTGTAACAAACAGCAGGATTTCTTTCCTTGTATAGCTAAATAAGATTCCACCACATAATCTTTATCCATTTATCCAACAGCAGACACATAAAATGCTTCCACACCTTGGTTTGTAAACAGCGCTGCAATGAACATAGTGGGGCAGAAATCTCTTCAAGATAGTGATTTCATTTCCTTCAGATAAATGCCCAGAAGTGGAATTGCTGGACTTCTGGATCACACGGTAGTTATGTTTTTAATTTCTGAGAACCCTCCATACTGTTTTCCACGGTGGTTGCACCAATTTACATCCCGCCAACAGTGCAAAGAGGTTTCCTTTTCTCCACATCCTCGCCAACATTTGTTAACTATTTTGTTGCTGACCCTTCTACATCTACTTTGTTAGGAGTCTTTACCATCAATGGATGTTGTGCTCTAGCAAACGCTTCTTCTGCATCTAATGATGCAGAACGTTTCTCTTGTTAACGTGATGTATCACATTGATTGATTTGCAAACATTGAACCCTCTTTGCATACCTGGAATAAACCCCAGTTGATTGCATGGTGAATGATTTTTTTTTAACGTATTGTGGGATTCAATTTGCTAATACTTTGTTGGGGATTTTTGCCTCTATATTCATCAGAGGTATTGGCGTGTAGTTTTCTTTTTTTGTAGTGTCTTTCTCTGGTTTTGGTATCAAGGTAGTGATGGCCTCATACAATGAATTTGGACATTTTCCTTTCTCTTCTATTTTTTGGAATAGTTGAGAAGAACTGGTATTAACTCTTCTTTAATGTTTGGTAGGGGACACGTGGCTCAGTTGGTTAAATGTCCAACTTCAGCTCAGGTCATGATCTCACGGTTCGTGGGTTCAAGACCTGCATCAGGCTCTGTGATGACAGCTCAGAGCCTGGAGCCTGCTTCGAATTCTGTGTCTTCCTTTCTCTGCCTCTCTCTCTCTGTCTCTCTCAAAAATAAATAAACATAAGACATTTGTTAAAATAAATATTTGGTAGAATTCACCTATGAAGCCACCTGGCCTTGGACTTTTGTTTGTTGGCAGTTTCTTTGATTATGGATTCAATTTCATTGATAATAACTGGTATGTTCAAATTTTCTATTTCTTCCTGAATCAGTTTGGGAAGGTTATATTTTCCCAGGAATTTATCCATTTCTTCTAGATTGTCCAATGTGCTGGTATATATTTTTTTTGTAATATTCTCTTATAATTTGCTGTATTTCTGCAGTATTGGTTGTTATTTCTCCTCCTTCATTTATTTGATTGATTTGAATGCCCTCTCTTCTGTTTTGAGTCTGGCTAAAGGCTTACCAATTTTATTGTTCTTATTTTTCATTTTTTTAATGTTTATTTATTTTTGAGACAGAGAGAGACAGAGCATGAATGGGGGAGAGGCAGAGAGAGAGGGAGATACAGAATCCAAAGCAGGCTCCAGGCTCTGAGCTGTCAACACAGAGCCCGATGAGGGGCTTGAACTCATGGACTGTGAGATCACGACCTGAGCTGAAGTCGGACGCTTAACCGACGGAGCCACCCAGGCGCCCCCAATTTTATTGTTCTTTTCAAAGAATCAGCTCCTAGTTTCATTGACTTGTTTTATTGGCTTTGTTACTCTCTATTTTATTTATTTCTGCTGTACTATTTATTGTTGTTTCCTTCCTTCCAGTAGCTTTGGGCTTTTGTCCCTAGAGATGCAAGGTTAGGTTGTTCATTTGAGATTCTTTTTGCTTCTCCAGGTAGGCCTGTATTGCTATCATCTTCCCTCTTGCAACTGCTTTTGCTGCATTCTGAAGAGTTTGGAACATTGTATTTTCTTTTCTTTTTTTTTTTTTTTAGTAGGTTTCACACCCAGTGTTGAGTCTGACACAGGACTTGAACTCACGACCCTGACATTAAGATCTGAACTCAGACCAAGAGCTGGACATTTAAAAAACTGAGCCACCCAGGCACCTCTGGACCAGTGTATTTTCATTTTCATTTGTCTCCATGTATTTTTTTATTTCCTCTTTAATTTCTTGATTGACCCATTTATTGTTTAGTAGCATGTTATTTAACCTCCGTGCATTTGTGTTCTTTCCAGATTTTTTTCTTGTGATTGATTTCCAGTTTGATACCATTGTGGTCAGAAAAGATGCATGATACAATTTCAGTCTTTTTAAATTTATTGAGACTTGTTTTATGGCCTAACAGGTGATCTACTCCAGAGAACGTTCCACGTGCACTTGAAAAGAATGTGTATTCCCTGTCTTTGGATGTAATGTTCTGAGTATATCTGTTAAATCCATCTGGTCAAGCGTGCCATCCAAAGGCATTGTTTCCTTCTTGATTTTCTACACTTGTGAACGCTTGACTTTTTGATAACAGCCATTCTAACAGGTGTGAGGTGATATCCTACTATGGTTTTCATTTGCATTTTCGATTAGTAACGCTGACCATCTAGCCATGTGTCTGTTGGCCATTCGTGTATCTTTTTGGAAAAATGTCTACTCAGGACCTTTTGCCTATTTTTTAATTAGGCAATTTGTTTTTTTCCTATTGAGCGGTATGAGTTCCTTACGTATTTTGGATATTATCAGATACGTCGTGTGTAAATATTTTCTCCCATTCCGTAGGTCGCCTTTTCATTTTGCCAATCGCTTCCATTTGAAGAAGAAATTACGTCTTCCAGACTTTATGGACCATCATCAGTAAGGAAAGACCTCCACCTGCGTGTGGCACACACTGGAACATCCTGTGGCCCCAATTCTAGTAGCTCAAGGCACTAGGGGCAGGGACACGTAGTGGCTCCAGGTTGGGTGGGGGGTGTGCGCACAGTGTCTCGTGGGCTCAGGCAACTGGGGTTCGCGACCACCACAGCTGTGTGATTCTCGGTGATGAGAACTATGGGGGTGCGGTGTGGCCGCCAACGCTGTTGGGTACTCAGTGATGTCCCCAAGTCCAGCAGCAAGGGTCCAGGCAAGCAGCTGCGATGGCCAGGGCCGGTGCACCCACCTGGGTCTAGAGTCTGGCTGCAGGCCCATGCACAGTGGTGAGTGCCTGGACCAACAGCAGGGCTGGAGTCAGCTGCATGTGCCGGAGCCAGAGCTGGTGGGTGGTGTGCACGCACGTGTGGCCACAGAGGTGGACGGGCTCCAGAAGCTGGATTCTGCAAAGGCAAAAACCAGAAGGGCTTCGAAGGGTCTACCGTTGTGCTGGCTTTTGGTTTCCTTGGCCACAAAAGCTGCAGGCGTGCTCCCTGTAGCGGGCCACTGGTGTCCACGATGGTGAACACCGTAGCGTCCTCAGTGGTGAAAACTGTCGGGACCCCCAGATTCCACGAAGGCTATTGTGTGGTCGTCAGCAGTGAAGGTGTCTGGGCTTCTCTAAAGAGAAGGCCACAAGGAACCACGGTCATTCCTGCCATGTGGCTGATACTGGCAGTCCCTGCCCTTCTTTGTTCCTCCCTGCATCCAAACATTTTGGCCATGCTCATCTGCAAGCAATCTGGTTGGGTGAAACCGGGTCTTTCATTCAGTGCCCTGAAAGGCTGGGGAAGCCATGACTCAGTCTGCTCTCCTTTTCCCTGCAAAGAGAAATCATGGGTCAGGGAGTTCTCTCTTGGCTCTGAGCGCTGCCCACACTGGGGCCAGGGAGGATGCAGGCAAGGTGAGAAACATTCCTCCTACCATTTTTGTATGGTTATTATCAGGGTTTTTGTCCCACTGTGTTGCCACAACTTCTGAAGTGCACTGCAGAGCTCTTGAAAAGCTTTTTTCACTTGTGGACAGCTGTCTAATTGTGCTTTTACTGGGGGACAGAGCCTGGGATCCCTTACACCACTATATTTGTTGTTCATTTTTTAATTGGGTTGTTTTCTTACTGTTGAGTTTTAAGAATTCTGTATGTATTGGGTCCCAAGTCATTTATCAGAGAGATGTTTTGGAAATATTTTCTCCCCATCTTTGTCTTGCCTTCACATTCTCTGCACAAACTTTGTTTTTTGTTGTTTTTTTTTCTTTTCCTTCACAGAGTCTTACACAGAGCAGAAGCTTTTCATTTCAATAAAATACAAACAAACACTTTACTGTATCGTGGCAGCTAAAATATTGCCAAATTCGAGGTCACTTCAATTCTCTATTTGTCTCTTCCGTAACTTTTAGACTTTTGCATTTTACGTTCAGGTCTATGGTTGATTTTGAGGTCATTTTTGTGAAAGTTTTAAGGTCTGTATCTGGGTTCATTTTTCGCAATATATGTTTTGCATATTGATATCCAGTCTTGTCGGCACCATTTGGATAAAATCTCCATTCTCCATTAGATGTCCTTGTCAGTGTGTGTGTGGCTCTCAGTTTCATTGTATTGGTCTTTGTGTCCACACATAGTCCACCACCGGTACTCTTTTAATTACTACAGCTTTAAAGTAAGTCTTGGGGCACCTGTGTGGCTCGGTCGATTAAGTGTCCGACTTCAGCTCAGGTCACGATCTCATGGTTTCTGAGTTCAAAAGCCCTGCCTCGGGGTCTCTGCTGTCAGCGTGGAGCCTGCTTCAGATCCTCAGTCTCCCTCTCTCTCTGCCCCTTCCTCTCTCTCTCTCTCTCTTTCTCTCTTTCTCAAAAACAAACATTAAAAAAAAAAACTAAAGTCTTGAAAATGGGAAAATCCTTCAATTTTGTTCTTCTTCTGCAGTATTCTGGCTTTTCCAGGTCTTTTGTCCTTAAGAACGTGGGTAGCATGTTGTCAATATCCTCAAAACGGCTTTATGGGATTTTGTTTGAGATTACACTGAATCTGTAGTTCGCATTGGGAAAAATTAGCACATCATCAATACTGAGTCTCAATCTGTGATCACAGAATATCTTTCACATCTTTAGATCTTTTTTCATTCATTCCTCAGGGTTCTGTGGTTTTCCACATATGGATCCCACACATAATTCATCAGATTGATAACTACTTGTGGGTTTTTTGGTGCTATTGTAAATGATGTTATTTTTTTATTTCAAATTCCAACTGTCCATTGTTGATGCATAAGAAAGAAACTGACTCGTGTACAACTTTGTATGCTGTGACGTTTTTATACTTAATTATTAGTTCTGGAAAGTCTTCCATTGTTTGGAATTTTCTACATAGACAATCATGTCATCTAAACAGACACAGTTGTTATTTCCTCCTTTCCAATGTGTATACCTTTTTCTTGTCTTTTTCTTGTCTTCTCCTACAAGAAAGGACTAGGTCTTCTAGCACAAGCTTAAATTGTAGTGGTGAGGGGTCATCCTTGCCCTGTTCCTTTTCTTTGTGAGAAAACATCTAATTTCTTCACAGTAACTATAGTATTAGCTGTACATTTTTGTAGATACTCTTTACCAAGTTCAAGGAAGGTTTTCTCAAGTTCTGTTTTGCTGAGAGTTTTTGTGATAATTGGGTATTGAATTCTGTCCAAGGCTTTTTCTTCATCTATCGATATAATCGTGTGATATTTCCTCTTTAGTCTGGTGAAGTGGTGGGTGAAATTGACTGAATTTCAAATATTGAGCCAGCCTAATCAGGACACGTCATAGTTGGTATAATTATTGTACAATTCTTTTTGGACAATAATAGATTTGATTGGTCAACAGTTTGTTCAGGTTTTTTTGTTTGCTTTTCACGAAAAATAGTCATCGACAGATTTCTTTTCTCATAATGTCTTTATTTGGTTTTAGTATTAGTGCAATGCTGGCCTCATGCAATGAGCTAAAAAGTGATCTTTCTGCTTCTGTTTTCTGGAAGTGATTGTGGAGAAACCATCTGGGCCTAGTTATTTCTTTCACCTGTTAGAAGGTGAGTCATTTCTAATTTAAATTATTTTATAGATTTAGCCCTTTTCTGATCATTTATTTCTCCTTGCATGGGTTTTGGAAATTTATATATTGCAAGAAATAATCCCATTTCATGTAAGTAATCAAATTTATAGGCAGAGAGTTGTTTATAGTATTTCTTTATTAGCCTTTCAATGTCCATGGGATCAGTAGTGATGACATCTCTTTCATTTCTGCTATTAAAAATCTGCATCAGCTCTCTTATTTTCTTGGTAACCTGACTAGAAGTTTATCATTTTATTGATCTTTACAAAGAGCCAGCTTTTGGGTCTATTGATTTTCTCTAGTGTTTTCCTGTTTTTAATTTCATTGATTTTTGCTTTAATTTACATTTTTATTTTCTTTTCCTTCCTTTACCTTAAATTGCTCTACTCTTTCACTACTTCCCTAAAATGAAAGCTTAGATGATTGATTTTATATGTTTCTTCTTTTCTCATAAATGCCCTCGATACTATAAAATCCTAAGTACTGTTTTGCCTGTCTCCCACAAATTCCGATACGTTGTGTATTCATTTCATTTAGTTCAAGGTACTTTTTAACTTCTCTTGAGACTTCTTTGACCCATGTGTTATTCAGAAGTGTGTTCTTTAATCCCCAATGAATTGTGGACTTTCCAGCCATTATTATGTTAGCGATTTCAAGTTGAATTTCACCATGGTCTGAAAACATAGTTACTGTGATCTTCATTCTTTTACATTAGTTAGGGTGTCTTTTATGGCCCAGGGTATTGGCTGTTTGGATGACTGGTTTATGCATTCTGCTCTGATTGGCTGGAGTATTCTATAAATATGAGTTAGATCAGGCTGATTGATGTACTGCTCATGTCCACTCTGCCCTTACTGATTTCCTCTCTGTTCGCTCTATCCATTACTTAAGAAAAGTGTTGAAATCTGTTACTTTAATACTGGATTCATCTATTTCCCCTGTTTTTTTTTTTCCTTTCCTAGTAATTGCCTCATGCTCTGTGGTCAGGCGCACGCACAGTTAACGCCTGGTCTGCCTTAGAGAAGCAGTTCATACATCATTATGAAACGCTTTCTTTGTCTCTGGTCATTTTCATTCTTTGAAGTGTTCTGTGTATGAGATGAATACAGCACTCCAGCCCCCTTTCATTTCTGTAATCAAGGTATGTCTTCCCCCTCACTTTACTTCAGTGTAACTGAATCTTAACATTTAAAATTGGTCTCTCCCTGGGTGGTTCAGTCAGTTAAGCATCTGATTCTTGATTTCCACTAAGGTCAGGATCTGTCGGTTCGTGGGTTCAAGCCCCGCATTGGGCTCTGCACTGAGTGTGGAGCCTGCTTGCGATTCTCTCTCTC
Organism: Lynx canadensis; assembly: GCF_007474595.2. Classification (NCBI taxonomy): domain Eukaryota; kingdom Metazoa; phylum Chordata; class Mammalia; order Carnivora; family Felidae; genus Lynx; species Lynx canadensis. The sequence goes on from NC_044304.2 coordinate 64,157,484, forward strand.
TGGCTCTTCCCCTCCCCTTCTTGCAGTCTCTCTCTCTCAAAATAAATAAATAAACGTTATACACACACACACATATATATCTTATACATCTTAGATACATATGTATATGTATATGTATATACATATGTATATATGTATATGTATATATGTATATATGTATACATGTATATGTACATGTATATGTATACATGTACATATGTATATAAGATGTATAAGATATATATGTGAAATATGTATATATATAAAATAAATATACAAAATTCTTTAAAATTAGTTTCTCAGGCACCTGGCTGGCTCAGTCAGAAGAGCATATGACTCTTGATCTCAGGGTCATGAGTTCAAGCCCCACAATGGGTATACAGATTACTCAAAGAAATAAAACTTTAAAAAAAAAAACATGGGGCACCTGGGTGGCTCGGTCGGTTAAGCGTCTGACTTTGGCTCAGGTCATGATCTCACTGTCCGTGAGTTCGAGCCCCGCGTCGGGCTCTGTGCTGACCGCTCAGAGCCTGCAGCCTGTTTCAGATTCTGTGTCTCCCTCTCTCTCTGCCCCTCCCCTGTTCATGCTCTGTCTCTCTCTGTCTCAAAAATAAATAAACGTTAAAAAAAATTAAAAAAAAAAAAGAAAAAAAATGAAAATAAAATTGGTTCCTTCTACACAATGCATATTTCTGTCTAATCTGTCTGCTTGTTTCCTTTTAACTGGTACACTGTTTAATGTGTGTATTCAGGACATCGATATATAAAGTAATTATTGATGTGGGTGGGTGAATATCTACCATGTTTCCAGTTCCTTCCTATTCATTGCATTTATTGTTTGGTTCGTTTCCCCACCCTCTTCTCTGCTTTCCGTGGTTGTCATTTAACTTCTCATATGCTTTCATTTTATCTCCTCTATTAGCATACCAACTGTATTTTAGTTTTCCTTTTTTAGTGGTTGCCCTAGAGTTTACAATATACAGTTTTAGCTAATCTAAGTCCCTATTCAGGGGCGCCTGGGTGGCTGAGTCAGTTGAGCATCCGACTTCGGCTCAGGTCATGATCTTGTGGTTCATGGTTCACGGTTCAGGAGTTCGAGCCCCACATCTGCCTCTGTGCTGACAGCTTGGAGCCTGGAGCCTGCTTCAGATTCTGTGTCTCCTTCTCTCTCTGCTGCTCCCCAACTTGTGCTCTGTCTCTCTCTCTGTCTCTCAAAAATAAATAAAAACATTTTTAAAAGTTAAAAAAAAAAAAAGAAAATTCTCCATCACATCAGATGTAGCACTGTTACCTTATACAAAATACTCCCAATTCCTCCCATCCTTTATGGCATCATTGTGATTCATTTCACTTATCTATGTGCTATGGAGCCCCCATATCTTGTTACTATCATTACTTTAAACAGGTATCTCTACGTCAATTAAGACGTTTTAAATTACAAATTTTATTTTACCTTCTTACATTCCTTCCTTAATGACCTTCCTTTTGCTTGCATGGTTTCTAAGGAGAATTCCTGATAATTCTCACCTTTGTTGCTATATAGGTTTTTCCTCCCCACTCTACTCTCCTTCAAGATTTTCCTTTAGTCTGTTGTTTCATTTGGTTTTGGTTTGGTTTTTGTCTTTGTTTTTGCTTTTTAAATTTTGAACATGCTAAGACTAGGGGTGGAGTTTTGGTTACTTATATATCCTGTTTGGTGTTCTCTGAGCTTCCTAGATCTTTGTGTTCACGTCTATCATTAGTTCTGGAACGTTCTTGGCCATTATTAGTTTCAAATTTTTTCAACTTTGCTCTCTCCTATCTCTCCTCATATATTCCAATGGCACCTATGGTACACCTTTTGAAATCATCCCACAATTTTTTAATATTTTGCTCTTTTTTTCACCCTCTTTTTCTCTTTATTTCAGCGGATAGCTTACTCGTCAAAACTCAACAAAACTGATCAAAAGCATTCTTCATTAATGTTCCAGAGTTTGGGATTTTAGCCTTTCCTTTTGATTCTTTCTTAGAATTCCCATCCCTATGCTTGTGTTATTCCTCTTTTCTTGAATGTTGTCTACATTCTTCATTAGCGTCCTCTATGTATTAATAATATGTATCTTAAATTCCCTATCTTACTATTCCAACATCCACGTCATATTTGAGTCTGCTTCTGATGCTTGCTTTTCCTCTTCAGATTGTGTTTTTTCTTGCCTTTTGGCATGCCTTAGAATCTTCCACTGAAAGTAGAATATGTTGCACTGCGTAACAGGGATTGAGGCAAGTGTTTGATTTACGTTAATCAGGCCAAGAGTTCGGCTGGCTTACTACTTGCTGTAGGTGTAGATGTCCGAAACTTCCGTTCACTTAGCATCCTTGTTTGTACCTCCTCTGTCATCGTTGAACTTCCCTGAGAATTCCTCCTTGGATTACATGTGTCTATTTCAGCTCTTTCTGATACGATCCATGTTACAATGGTCGGAGCTTGGTGTGGTGGTGACGAGCGGGGAAGGGAAAAGTCTTACGACCTGAGGATTAAATCTCACTCTTATGGGAGACTGTGTCCCTGGGCTCTGACTTCATATGTGTCTCTCAGATCTTTGCCCTCTTAACTGAGAAGGGAAGGGTAAGGGGACTAGAGCAGGAGAAATGTCATTCCTCCAGGCGGGATAAATCTCTGATAAAGCCTTCCTCCCTGGAGTCCAGGTCTCTGTTATGTAGCATGCTCTGGGGATGTTCCAGAATGTATGTTTGCCCTCCCTCTGCAAAGCAACAGTACTTGGGTCTTTGTAGGTCTGGGATGGAACATGGTGGGGTTCCTGGAGGCTAAACCCACGACATGTGGGGACCCAGGGGTTCTCACTCTCATGTTGGTCTATACTCAGCCTCCAGGAGCTTATTGAAATAACCATTTAAGCACACCTATGAGTTTATGGCTCCCTGAAGCACATCTCAACTCTGGTCTCTGGATTTACCTATCTCCCAAAATTGTGGGGTGGGTATTTGTCCTGCAATTTCTAGGTTGTTGTTTTCTTTATGGGTCCAAGAAAAATTTTTGATTTTCAATTTTGTTTAGCTTTTTCTTATTATAAGGATCCAAGATCTTTGCAAGTTGAAGCAGAAACCAGAAATCCTCTAAACTTCCCTTCCAGCCCCAAATACTTCCCAAACACATTGATATGCCATTCCTCATCTCCGTTTCTAAAATCCTAAGAACAGTCTGCATCTTTCTTACCTGAAACCTTGCAGTGGTCCCCTCACTGATCTCCACACTCCTACGCATCTCCTCCCAGCTCCAATCAATTCTACGTGCCACCTAGAGAAATGTAAAATGCAAATTAAATCAGTTCCCTCCTCTTCCTAAAGCTCATCAGAGGTGGTCGTGGAAACTGAATTGTAAGCTCGTCCATGTACGCTTTTAAGATTTTGCACATGCAAAACATGATGAAATGATAGCTAAGGAATATAAGATCCTTCCTATGGAAAGAATAGAGATGTGGAGACACAACCATGGTCAGAGATGTCATAAAATTAAAAAAAAAAAAAAGATGGGAAACACCTGGATGCATGACAACAGTGCAAGAAACGCGGAAAATGCTGGAAGATGAGTTTGAGGAAAAAAGGACCCTGATCACTTTTACAGGTGCCGGGATACCCAGAAAATGGGAGCCCCATGTACTCCGTGGACGATGCCAGGGTTATCAGATGGGGGTGAACACGGGAAGATTAACTGGAAGTCTACCTTAGGAACAGTTAGATACTCAGATATACTCCGCCAGTGTGAGCACCAACACAGCTACCACATCTGTGCCCTAGAGCATAAAAATAAATGCAGAAGAAATCTGATTCACTGAAGAGAATAAAGCAAAACAACATAGGATGCAGACACCCGTCAGAGCTAAAGGCAAGAATGGGGTTCCACAGAGACAAATAGGGATTGGATAAAAGATGTACAAACTGAGGGGCGCTTGGGTGGCTCAGTCGATTAAGCAACCGACTTGGGCTCCGATCATGATCTCCCGGTTTGTGAGTTCGAGCCCCGCATCAGGCTCCATGCTGACAGCTCGGAGCCTGGAGCCTCCTTTAGATTCTGTGTCTCCCTCTCTCTCTGTCCCTCCCGCCCCCTCTCTCTTTCAAAAATAAATAAACATTCAAACAACAACAAAAAGATGTGCAAACTGAATTGTCTGCATACCATGTGTCTATAGGAAGAAGTAACTGAATGAATGAGGGAAAGATTTAAGTAGTCAACCTCTAACTATTTTGTGGTTTTGAGATCTTTAAAAGATTTTTAACATGTATTTATTTTTGAGAGAGAGGAGAGGGAGAGAGTGCCCGCATGAGCATGAGTGGGGGAGGAGCAGAGGGAGGGAGACAGAGGATCCCAAGCAGGCTCCGCATTGTCAGCACAGAGACTGAGGCAGGGCTCGAACTCACGACCCTTGAGATCATGACCTGCATCAAAACGAAGAGAAATGAAGAGTCAGCCGCTTATGCGACTGAGCCACCCAGGTGCTCCCAGGTGGCTTTGACATTTATAATTTACCATATATTTCCCTAGAAGGAACAATTCTAAAAGTTAACTGCTACTTGGAGGGCACGTCAGCAGAGGCTGTATGATAAGCAGGCAGTGAAAGACGATCACCGGGGTCCCCGTCACTGTAAGGAGGTCTGTTACCACCCTGTGCATCTCCTGCAGGGTACCTGCAGTGGAGACGCGGATTAGCCCACCCCCCCCCCCCGGAGCCTGGCTCTCAGTGACGCCCCGCATCTGAGCTCCTCCTGCACATGCAGAAGTCAGTGATGACTCTAATAGCAGTGGCAGTTTTGTGCAGACCTTCCGCAGGCCCAGGAAGTTGTAATTCAAATGATATTCACTAGTTCAAGACACATGCTTGTCCTTCTGCCAGCACTCACGCCGCAGGCTTAATGCACTAGTTATTGCTGAGATGCTCCCGTATGTCTATTAATCTCTCAAATTAATGAAGGCCAAGTACTGCTTGAGTCATTTACCTCTACCCACGTTGAACTTATTTTTAGCAGTCGCGGCATAAATCAGGGCCGGTGAACGGGATAAATAAAACACGGTTCAAGAAAGGGCCAACAGCACTTATGAATATGGATACAAAATCCTATACCTAATATTAACAAACCAAACAGTGTATAAAAAGGATGATGCATCATAATCGAGGTTTACTCCAGAAGAGTAATATGGATTTGACATTTTAAAAAGTCAATTAATATTATCAACACTAACAGAGTAAGGTCTCAAAATTTTTGTGTCATCTCAATGGATTAAATAAAAGCTTTCCATCAAACACAAACTTAACTTGAGATTAAACAGACGCAAATTAATGACTCAGCAAACCAAATTAAAAAATAAAGTGCTTCCTTGACCTGATAAAGGCTATCAACCAAAAAAACTAATTGAGATTAAGGAGCAGAGTAAGAGTGCCCACTGATCTCTGCCATGGAAGATGTACTGAATGTTTTAGCCAGTGCTATAGGGCACAAAAAAGAAATTTTTGTGTTTGTGGATCAGAAAGAAAAAAAGAACTCTTTTCTATAGATGATGTGGTTATAGAATAGTAAATGTAAAAGTCACCAGATAAAATATTAGAGTGAATAAAAAGATACAATAAGACAACTAAATATAAAAGTAATATTCAAAAATCTTTTGCATTCTTACATCTCAGGAAAAAAAGGTTTAAAAGAGATACCATTTAAATAACATCAAAAACATGAAGTGTCTAGAAATAAACCCAACAAAATATTTGCAAGATTTTTCGGGAGACCTTTACTGATAATACTAAATGTTATTATAAAGGGTATATAAATCTATATAAATGAGACCATATAAATGTAGTAGAAGATGATGTTCATGCATTGGAAGACTCAATGTTCTAAAAATTCTATGTTTTTATGATTTGGTCTATGGAGTCAATGCCACCTTCATCAAAACCCTGAGGGTTTTGGTTTTATTTTGCTTTTCTATCGCTTATTTATTAGAGGGTTTTCTTTGGGAGGGGGTGAGAGAGGTCGGGGAGAGCATGACCAAATGATTCCAAAATTCCTCTGCACATCTAAAACACCACAGTTGAAAATACAGGACAAGGTGACGAGGTTAGCCTTACTTAACACTAAGGTTTATTTTGAAGTGATAAAAGAACAGTGTGGGTTTGGAATGAGTTCAAAGGGATTAGACATCCCAGAAACACACAGCATAGATAATAAGACACATTGGGGGAAAAAGTAGGCACGCTGATCAGTTGCAATGAGACAACATGTGTCCACAGTAAGTCGAAGATCTTTCTTACACTGATTCCAGGTAGGTTAAAGACCTAATTGAAGGCAGTATTTTAAAGCTTGTAGACAAAAATATTGGAAAATGTCATCAAGACTTTGGGGAATACTCTCTTAAGACACTAAAAGAAAACATTGTAAAACATTTGGCCACAATAAAAGTAAGAAGTTGTCTGTATCAAGATATATTAAGACTGTGAATGAGGCACCTGGGTGGCTCATTCAGCTAAGTGTCCAACTCTTGGTTTCAGCTCAAGTCATGATCTCACGGTTCATGGGTTCAAGCCCCATGTCGGGCTCTGTGCTGACAGTGTGGAACCTGCTTGGGATTCTCTCTGTTCCCCTCTCTCTTTGCCCCTCCCCCGCTGGCTCTCTCTCAAAGTAAAAAAATACACTTAAAAAAAAAAAAGACTGTGGAAAGATAAACCACCTATGTATCCAGAACATATAAATAAGCATATGAATTAATAAGAGAAAAGGCAAGATACCCATTTGAAAGTGGGTAAAAGACTTGAATACTCACTACACAAAGAGAATATGTAAATGGCCAATGAATAAAGGAAAATATGCTTAACATTATTGATAAGCATGAAAACACAATTTAAAACTGCAGTAAGATATTGTTATAGCCCAACTGGTTGGCAAAAATTAAGATCTCTTACAGGAACAATTGTTAGAATATAGAGCAATGGAACTATCATATATGGCTGAGAAATATGTAAATTGTATAACTGCATTTTGGCAGAAACTGACACTTACATGTTCTTAAATGAAGAAAATTGCCCCCAGGCTTATTTCTTGCATTCGTGCACCAGAAGAACGCTACAGCATTGTTTGTACCAGCCAAAAACTAGAAACAGCTTAAATCTCCTTCAACAGTACATTAAACAAATTGAGGCATACTCTACGATGGAATGTTGCAAAGCAAGGAAAAGATTGGTAATGACAACCATGGGCATCGACATAGATAAACCTCAGACATGTCGAGCAAAATACGCAAGTCAGGAGGATATCTGTGTATGATTTGCATTCATAGGAATTTCAAAACCACGGGAGATCAAACGTCACATCTTTAGACATTCGTGCACAGGGGATAACATTGTATTTACAAATGGTAAGGGACTACTTGCTAAAAATGTCAAAATATCTCTCCGGAAGAAGTAGGAATAGCACACTGTGGGTGGTGTACCATTGGTAGCAACTGTCTTATTTTAACCTTGATAGTAGTTACATGGATTTCAGTTTATTGTTCTTTTATATATGTCTTTTTTTTTTTTCCTAGACTCTTTGGTCCCCTGTGGTCTTTCTGATGATATAGTAGAGGGTAATATTGCATGAGTAGTATTTTCAGTTTATTGTTCTTTTATATATGTCTTTTTTTTTCTAGGCTCGTTGGTCCCCTGTGGTCTTTCTGATGAGTAGGATCCTTATCAGATGATATAGTAGAGGGTAATATTGCATGAGTAGTATTGTCAAGGCATAAACAGTGGAATGTGGTGATGAAGGCACGTGCTGATTAGGATCATTCAAGGAGACAGTGAGTTATAAAAGTGGAGGAAGGAGGTGGGACTTGATTTGGCAAAGGAACATTGCCAGCAGTGGTGAGGGCCTTCGTCGTCATCCAAGGAAACTGGACTCATGCCGTAGTCAGCTAAGAGATATCACAAGTTTCTGAAAAGAGGTGTGATATGAAGTTATAAACTCGTCACAAATCCTTAGAGTATACACACGTGCACACACACACGTGCACACACACACACACACATGAACATGGAACACATGGCCCTTTAGGAAGAGAATATAGAAGGTTCTTAGGTGACTCGCTGGGCAGAAGGAGTCCATGAACTCTAAGCTGTCTGGTCATTAGGATAATGGAAATATATGCTCCTACAGGAACGTGTGCTAGTTTTTGACATTGCTACATTAGAGGAGCCTGAAAGATGGCCAAATGTGGCCCGTCAGGTGGTTGGAAATCCAGGCGAGGGGATGACCGAAGGTGAGAGAGAACAACGTAGACTGAGGGTCTAGGGTCCTTGAGGAATTCATGTGGTTGCAAAGGATGGAGGGACAGAGGCAGAAACCCAGCAAAACCCTAGTCATATGAAAGACGGGAGAGAAGCAGGACCCATAATGGGGCAGAGAAAGGCTGAGACGTGGTAGGAAAATAAGTAAAATCGATTAATGACCGGACGTTGAGGAAGGCGAGAAGTCCAGGGGGAAATCCCAAAGACCATTGGGTGTTTGTTTGTTGACTGGCTGAGTTATTTTCAGGAAGTTTATTTCTCCGGTAGCAGGAAGCCTCTGAAGTTGCTTCTCAGAGGGTTCACCCCTAGGCTCATGCACAGTCACTCTGGGAAGAGAGTGGTTTTATCAGGGTTTTCTCTGACTGTCTCTTTCCATGGTTATCTGCCTTAGATGGGCTGCATTTCGTGGCTGGAGACCCGCGCCTTATGAACGAGCCAAGGTGAGAACGAGGGTTCTCAGTGCTCCCTGGCAGGCATAGAGCCTCAGCCCCCACGTGGCCGTGGGGTGGAAGAGGAATCTATGACATCTCAGCTGCGGTCGCCCAGAATGTAGCTTGTGCAACAAGTAGCTAGGGGACAGATGAGAAAGGCTGTTGTCCGGCCCCTCCCACTCCCGGAAAGATTCTATAGCCCTTGACATGGAACTGGGGAATCTTTCCGGGGAATCTATTCCGGGGAATAGGAGCCAGCAGTTTTAGTCTGCACCTTGCACCAGCTGGAGTGGAGCTTCTTTTTCTTTTTCTTTTCTTTTTTTTTTTCTTTTTGAGAGAGAGAGAGTGAGCAAGAGAGAGAGCGAGAGCGTGTATGCACAAGTGGGGGGAGGGGCAGAGGGAAAGAGACAGAGAATCTTGAGAATCTTAAGAAGACTGCACACTCAGAGCAAGCCCAACACAGGGCTCGATCCCACGACCCTGGAATCATGAACTGAGCCGAAATCAAGAGCCAGATGCTCAACCCAGGCACCCCTGGAATTCTTTTACAGGAGTCCGGAGGGCAAGGGAGGGAGGAGTCACGGTCCAAAAGTAAGACTCACTGCTGTCACCGAACTGTAGTAGGTTTTCTTGGATAATTGTTTCTTCAGTTATTGTACGTCCTTAGGACGATTTCTAGAAACATCAAATGGTTGAATTTTTTTATACTTCCCACCAATTTCATTAAGGATTTTGTCTGCCAAGATATCGTCATGTTGCCACTCTGGAAGTGGAACTCACCATCACCCTACTTTGAAAAAAAAAATTTGTCCTTATTTTTTACTAACTCTATTAAGATTGCCATAAACTTTTGGTCTTCACCTCAAGTCCATTTGACGTGGCTGACTCTGTCCTGGGCATGAATATGGGCAGCCATGTACAAGAGAATAAAGTTCAACCCCTACCTCCCACCGTATACAAAAATTAACCCCAAATGGATCATAGATCTAACATAAAACTATCAAATCCTTGGAAGGAAATAGAGGGGACAAATCTTTATGATCTTGGTCCACCAAAGATTTCTTAGATCTGACAGCAAAAGCACAAGCAACCAAAGAAAAAAGTTAAATTGTACATAGTCAAAATAAAAACTCTTTGCACTTGAAAGAACGTTATCAAGAAGATTATAAGACAACTCCCAGAACTGAAAATATTTGAAAATCATACGTCTGATAAAGACTTGCATCGAGAATACATAAAATTATTTTTGAAATTCTATCATATAAAGCCAAATAACCCAATTAAAATATGCAAAGGATCTGCGTAGATGGCTCTCCAAATAATATATACAAATAGCCAACAGGCACAAGAAAATGTGCTCAACATCATTAGTCATCAAAGAACTGCAAATCAAAACCACAATGGGATACCATTTCATACCCACTCGCATAGCTACAAGCAAAAAAACAAGAACAATGGCTGTGAGGACGCGGAGAAGTCAGAACATTCATACACTGCGGATGGGAATATAAAATGTTGCAGCCACTTTGGAAAACAGTGTGGCCATTTTCTCAAAGTGTTGAGCATAGAGTTACCTGTTGATCTGACAATTCCGTTACTTGGCACGGACCCAGGAGAAGTAAAAACACAGCTACATGAAAACTTGTACACAAATGTTCATAGCGACTGTCTTCATAATAGTGAAAACATGGGAATGACTCGAATATCTTTTAAACCATGTTGTTCGGCCAGAAAAGGAGAGAGTTACTGACAAGTGCTACAGCATGGGTCAAGCTTGAAGACGTTGTGCTGAGTGATGGAAGTCACAAGGGGGCACACGTTAGAGGATTCCATTTATATGAAATGTCTGTAAAAGGCAAATCTTTAGAGACAGAAAAAAAAAAGATTTGTGGCTGTCGAGGGCTGGGAAGATGGTGGGATTGAGGGCTGACAGCTGAATGGTATGGTGTTTCTTTCTGGAATGATGATAATGTTCTAAAATCGATTTTGCTGATGGTTGCACAACTCTGAATATACTAGAATTATTTAATTTGGTTTTCTTTTTTCTTTTAAACAGGGGCAAATAGAAATTTAACAGGGAGACAGGGTCAAATGAGGATTTGGTGTGTTTTTCTAGCAACAGTGAGCATCAGTTGATGTAGAAATATTTCTTTTTTTACATATTGGCACTTCGTTCATTTCCTTGCACCAAGGGAAAACCTCCATTCTTTATTTTTTTGTCTTTTGATTCATTGCCTTTCTTCTTCCAATTTATCTATGTTCTCTTAATGTTTCTTGCATAAGATCTTAGACAATTACCATGAGGTGGGGAAAAAGAGAGACAAGTATGGAGTTTGGGGCTTCTTTTGAAAAGACATACTACCCTGGGGGTGCTTAGGTGGCTCAGTCGGTTAAGCATCCAACTTCAGCTCAGGTCATGATCTCACAGTTCGTGGGTTCGAGCCCCTCAATGGGCTCTGTGCAAACAGCTCAGAGCCTGGTGCCCGCTTTGGATTCTGTGTCTCCGTCTCTCTGCGTCTCTCCCACTCAGGCTTTTTCTCTCCCTCTCAAAAATAAGTAAACATTAAAAAAAATTTTTTTTAAAAGCATACTACCCCTCTATTTAACATTCTATGGAATCTGTTGACAGTTGACATACACACAGCTTTACAATAGTACAAACGAAGCTGAAATTGTCATTTCCTCTGCACCACGTGAGTTGTTACACTTCATTTTTTTTTTAGGTTTATTTATTTATTTTGAGAGAGAGTGCACACACACAGGAGAGGGACACAGAGAGAGAGAGAGGAAGAAAGAAAACTTCAAGCAGGCTCCACACTCAGCACAGAGCCTGACGCCGGGCTCAATTCCACGTCTGTGAGATCATGACCTTAGTGGAATCAAGAGTGGAATCAACACTTAACTGACTGAGCCCCCCGGGCGCTCTGAGGTGCTACACTTCGAAGTGAAAAGATGCAGCCCCACCCACCCACCTTCTGTGCGCCCCGCATGCTTCTCTACGAGTGTCACTCCAGCGCACGCAGGGTACCTCCTGGTAACGTGTGTGGATCTCAGCTCTCCACTCTGGAGACAGTACTGCAAAAGCCATATCTACGTACTCCTCCAAATTCTCTAACGTCAGTCCCTATAGATCGCCGTGCTATTTTTGCTCAAGTCCCACAGCGAGAAACCTATGAGCCAACCTTGACCTTCTCCTGTCCGTATCTTTGAGGAGATCTCCATTGGCTTAACCCGTCTATCCTGCCGTCAGTGCCCCTCACATGTCATCACCTGCCTTACCATCCCAGCCTCCTCTGCAGGCTCCGCTCTGGCCATGGCCTTCTGGCTCCAGCAAGATCAGGGCATCCACGGCACTCCTTGCTGTTTCCGCACCTGGGGGCTCCATTCCCTGGGATCTCTTTCCTCTGCCATTCCCCCAACCCCTCCCCCGGTTTCCTAGAGCAGTCCTCTCCATTTTCTTTTTTTAGTTTATTTATTTATTTTTGAGAGAGAATGAGAGTGGGGAGGGGCATAGAGGGAGAGAGAGAATCCCAAGCAGGCTCCACATTTTTGACACAGAGCCCGACATGGGGCTCACACTCAAGAACTGTGAGATAATGACTTGAACGGAAATCGAGAGTCGGACGCTTAACTGAGTCACCCAGGTGCCCCAACTGCCCAGTTTTCGAAAGCCAGCTTCCAGCTCAGAAGCCATCACCTCCTCTGATGGCTCATGGCACCCAATCTCATTGATGGTTTGTTTTGTTTTATCTTCAGCTGCTAGCATATACTAAGGCTCAAATATTTTATTATTGGAGTAAACTTGTGTTTCTCTTTCAAACTACTGCCAGGCCAGAATATCACTTCCTTAACTCATGAACAGGATCCATTGTAACAACTCTCTTAGTGAAACAACCTGAAGTATTTAAAATCATTGGGTAATCCAGGATGTACTGGATGTTTTCACTTGCTTATTTTTTAAATGTTTATTTATTTAGGGGCGCCTGGGTGGCGCAGTCGGTTAAGCGTCCGACTTCAGCCAGGTCATGATCTCGCGGTCCGTGAGTTCGAGCCCTGCGTCAGGCTCTGGGCTGATGGCTCAGAGCCTGGAGCCTGTTTCCGATTCTGTGTCTCCCTCTCTCTCTGCCCCTCCCCCATTCATGCTCTGTCTCTCTCTGTCCCCCCAAAAAAAATAATAATAATAAAAAATAATAAATAAATGTTTATTTATTTATTTTGGGAGAGAGACAGAGGTG